>NW_016909928.1:1006946-1039010 GCF_001483705.2 Eufriesea mexicana
CGCCAGGCAATAAACGAAACGACACCATATGATTGGAAAGGATTTTGTAAACACGTAGAAACACTGGAACACGAATATTGGACGAAAGATGGAATAATAGAGGACGCAACTGAAGACCTAGAATTGGAAATACAAAGCAGCGAGTCGGATAAGAAATCAGACGACAATAGCTCATAGATTTATAAAGTAAAGAAGTACAAAGGTAATAATAATTGACATCATTCATGAAAATTGATTTAAAATTTAAGATGTATTTTTTATGATAAATTAATTATATAATTGCATCACACTAGATAACCGTTTAAGAAAATCACACGATACAACATAAATATAAAAAATATGTGTATAGTACATCACGTTTGCTGCATAATGCAATGAAAAGTTAATCGAGATGCTAATTAGTAATTAGTAATTGCAAATAATCACGTGTTCATCGGAAGAATCTGAAGTTAATATGCTTTTGGGATGAGTCTACGCTCTTGCGTCTATTTGTTGCGTCTGTCTCGCTTTGTCTCGTTGGTTCGTTCGCTTTCTTTGTCACATGGTGTTCTATGATCGGGCTAATAGGAAGGGATCAGTTCTATCAATAAGAGAAGCGTTTTACTCTACTTCTGCCATAATGTTAAAATGGTTTCTGTAAGTTTCTCAGATGACTTCTTTCCAGCAATGCATAGTAGTCACCCATCCGTCCACACGCACGCCAGGCATCGTCCTAAACGCCTAAGTCGAAGCCTAAGTTGCTGTTTATTATTCCCTTGCTAGAGTCCTTCGCTGCTCGCAACCCCCACAGTTATAAATCGATCAAAAATTAAATAATTTTCAAATGTAAATGGCTTTTAAGGGAAAGAATATATACTTAATAAGGGAGAATACGTATTTAACCCTTTGCACTCGACGATTTTCTGCCATAAAGTCGACGATAATTTTAAAACGTAGAATTATTTTATTTCGATGTTCCAAGCATCGTTGGATAGCTGTAAATTTGATATATTAATTAATATCCATCGTTAGACTCTGATTAAATGGCAACTGAGAGGCGCCTCCCGAGTGCAAAGGGTTAACATAGGTATTTATACAGCATTGATTTGTCCTTGATGTTTTACCCTTTGTAATGCAACGCGCAATTTTTATATTCAAATAATCGACCATTTGTGTAATCAAAATTCGTGTAATCGACGTTTATTGTAATACTAAAATTCATCCAAATAATTATTAATTCCCTGCACTACGATTTAATTATGAAATACTATTGAGTGGAAGAGCATTTGTAGAGGAGCATTTAATTTTAATTATCATTAATTTTAATTATTTGTAATTTTAAATGATAATTTGACATTTTAGAATGATAATACTTGATCGTTCGATGTGAATATATTTTTAATTGTAAATCGTGCTGTTTAGGGAACAATCAAATTTTAGTTTCGATATTTAATAATAAATAATATTAACGAACCTATAAGCAATAAAAATTTAAATTTCTTAAATAGCTAGTAATATTTTGTATTTTGTTACAACTTCTTTCAATTTTACTGCGTAGCGAACTTTGTTTTCGTCGAATATACTCATCGTGGCTTAAAAATAATTTAGCATACTGTTCTGAGGAATAATTGAGCATACGTTCGGAAGAAACTGTGGTATGTCCGCGTACTTTCATCAGAGAAAACGATATTTCGTATGAATCAACTTAATACTTGATACATAATACACCCTTTGTGGTCCAACATCGAGCTGAATTAAGTTCGTTCGACTTATTTCGATTTTAATATATGAAACTCTTTTGTGTTGTGACTTAATTTGAAGATGTACAGTCAGTGCAGATATGTTGTTGGTTAGAAAAATGTGAAAGAAGAATTAAACTTTGAATAGGATTTCGAAATATACAGTGTCCCAGATTTAACGTGCCAAACTAGGTCGGTACATTCTGCAGGTGCAAACAAAAAGAGAAACTTATATAAACAGGTTGTTTACCACTTTATTAGAAAATCCTAAACAAAACTTCAAAATTCTGACGTTACATTTCGTAATGGCCACCATTGTTAAGAATAAAAATTTTAGAGTGATTGAAAACAGAATTTGTCACTATACGAAGTTTATTTGTATTTTGATTCGTCACTGTAAATGAATAAATTTTTAGAATTAAATCTTTGCATCAATTTGTCACTCAAATCTGTAGTTATTGCATAAACTTTTCTCTTGAAAATTTGACACACGTGAAAATCTTACCTTTCCCATCCCTATCTCCAGATACTTGTTGAAGATTTTTATAGAAATGGATATTAATAGTTTCAACGAATTCAAATAGTAAATATCGATTACCATAAACACTATGAATAAACCGAACATCGATATTGCTGATCTATTTTCTGTTACTCTCCTTCAAATTTCGTGTTCTTATTTATTATTTTTCTAATTAAATTTTGAATAATCTATGTCTATACAGGTGTCCCAGCAGCGGTAGTACAACCGGGAAGGGGATGATTCTACATGCAAAAACGAATCGTAAAAGAAAGAATAAAATTTTTTGATTCCAAGCTTCGTTTTCAAGAAAATCGACTTTGAATATTCACCGAGTGCGCGTGCATTTAGCTATGGCTTATATGGGTTGACCATTAATATATGAGTATTTGCTGTGCAATCGAAGAGGGGTGATTCTACTTGAAAAAACAAATCGAAAATAAAGAATAAAATTTTTTCATTCGAAGCTTCGTTTTTGAGAAAATCGACTTTGAATATTCACCGAGTGCGCGGGCACTTAACTTAGCCAGTTAGACTAACTAAAGGCGGACGGACTATTAGTATACCAGCGTACCCAGTGAATATTCAAAGTCGATTTTCTCAAAAACGAAGCTTCGAATGAAAAAATTTTATTCTTTATTTTCGATTTGCTTTTTCACGTAGAATCATCCCTCTTTGATTGTACCACCGATAATGTATTGATAGTCCATATGTTTAAGCCAAAGCTAAGTGCACGTGTTCTCGATGAATATTCAAAGTCGATTTTCTCGACAACGAAGATTCGATTGAAAAAATTTTATTCTTTATTTTCGATTTGCTTTTTCACGTAGAATCATCCCTCTTTGATTGTACCACCGATAATGTATTGATAGTCCATATGTTTAAGCCAAAGCTAAGTGCACGTGTACTCGGTGAATATTCAAAGTCGATTTTCTCGATAACGAAGTTTCGAATGAAAAAATTTTATTCTTTTTTTTCGGTTTGCTTTTTCATGTAGAATTATCCTCTTCCAGGTTTTATTATCGTTGCTAGGACACCCTGTATAGCACTTTTTTCTCATTTAGATCTGTAGATTGATAGAGTTTGGCACCTTAAATTGGGGACACCCTGTATATTGGCTATGAACCTGTGAAGTAAAGTGTAGAATGTAATTTGAACCGCAAAGGATTAAAAATACTACCGTGACAGATTTGAAAAATCGATTTTTTTTTTTAATTTTCTCATAGTTGATAGATATTTCAAAATTCGAACATTTCTCGAAGTAGTAGCGATAAACGTGTGGACGAGTTGTGTCACATGAAAAGCTACCTTAAGATTTCGTTTACGTTATTCTCAAATTTACATTTTTCAATTTGGTGGTCACGAAATCTTCGGAACAATACATCCGATTTGCTTCGAATTTTACAGAGATATTCAGCATAGAATATTCTACAATGTAACCTGCGATTTCTTTAAATATGTTAATTATTTAATTTTTTTATATACGTTTAAAGTAGTTTTTTTTATATAAAAACAATTATTTTTTCTTCAAATTGCTACCATTTCTACAACCATTAAAATTTTCTGAATTCCGTTCCTCTGCATTTTAGATAACAACTTCTAATTGACGAATCAATTACATTTGGTTATTTTAGACACTCCAATTCTTGACAATTGTAACGATCAACAACCAATGTTCTTTCAGAAGAATAACTTCGCCATTTTGTACGGTTATTACTTAAAAAAAATTGTAAAACAAAGCTGAAATCTACGTTCATATTCGCTGATAACAATTACATTTTTCATTTAGTGATTACTTGTGAAAAGAATTTCCAAACTTAACCTATTTTCGCCTTCCTAATACATAATACACTAACTTAAAATACAATAACTTAATACATTATGTATTATTCGATGTCTGGAAATTCCAGCATTGCATTCGATACGTGCCATTACGTCAGCATTGTTGGAAAAATATTTGATATAGAATCATTGTTAACCATAACTTTCACGATGCATACTGTTCTATGCTAAAAATAAGATTTACCGTAATTTTAGAAAAGACATAATTCATGCGCTTCTAAAAGCTCGTACCAGCTAGCATATATGCATACTAAAACGTCATTAACTATAGCACGGAAAAACGAAGTTCCTTCGCTTGTTATTCTAAGTATGGAGAAGCATATAGCACGAAAGAAAGCAATGTTTAGAGTCGATGGTTAACATTTTGAATATTTACTAAGTCACGTTTTAAAATGATTTAATTTGCTTATCGCAGAGAAAAATATTCGAGAAAGATGTTATTCGTTTTTGGATAAAATATCGCGAGGGAAAGAATTTATATACCAAATGATTTAGTAACAGAAGAAATATGAGCAGCTTTTTGCTTTTACCGAGGGAAGGTTGGTAATAGTGTTCCATTTACCTTAGGGCAAATTTTAATTAACCGTTAAATATCCTAAGAGGTTTCGCAATTATCGGCATTAATTTTTGATACAAGACTGATAGAATATTTCGAAGAATTTTTTAACATTTTACGTGATACTTCATTTTTCTTTTATTTAAATCCTTATAAAAGCTATAGTTTGTTAACACTAGAACTACCGATCTTTAATGAGTACCTAAACATAGAGGTACAGATAATAGTAATTTTAGTGGTACGATTAAGATAAGTAAATATATTAATTACAGGTCTATCTCGATATGAGCCGACACTGGTTATTTTAAAAGCAGGTATATTTAATAATTGCAAAGAGGAAAATTCTGAGACCAGTCTTTTTGACTTTCTCAGTAGTTCTAACGTTGAAGTATAATATAGTATAATATAATGCAATATATTTTTTGAATATTGAAAATTGAGTAATGAAAAGGATTGTTTGTTGCCACTTTTTAACTGCTTTTTGTGCTGTTCAGAAATTTTTGAAATATTCTGTAATCTTTAAAATATTTTGCATGAAAAAGAAGTCAAATATAAATTTTTATGCAAATGAATAAAACGATACTTTCAAGAATCGTTTATCCTCAGAATAAATCGTACATTATTTTAGCACAATTTATCAGTGCAAATATATTTTTTAATTCGTTCTTGGTAATTTTTGAGTTTCATTTTGTTACCTCAAAAATATTTATAAATACTTGTTTTCCCTGTAAATGAAGATTAAATATTACGAATTAAACACCTCGATGAATTTATACCTTTTTCCCAGTACATCGTGAATTATATTACTTCATGTAATAAAGTATCATTTAAAACAGATCTAGATAGAATTTACTTCGACTGATATTTTAGAAATAATTATTTCAAATAACGTTAATCACTGTTTGAGATATTTTCAATTGGTGTTATATTTTATATTTGTTCAATTAAATAGTAAATCGAAGAATTGATTGTTCAGGGAAATAATATTTACCGTTTGATCGAAAAGTCGTTCCAGAAATAATATTCAGAATAAATATTGATAAGAAATATACATGGTAAAAAAGCAATTAGCAAATAATAAATAACCATTGCAAATAACAAATAATTTCTTTCACCAAGTGACAAAGAAATCATTCAATTACAAGTACGTTATTTTATTTTCCATTTAAGACACTACATGAAATATTTGCGTTATTTTAAAAAGAGAATATTTTTGAAATAACTTTAAAAACTAATTTTAAAATAATTAAGTTTGAAAATTTATTCGATGAAAAATAGATTGTTGAATAGAAAGTAAAAAAAGTTTATTTTAACGACTTAAAATAAATTATTTTCTTTTTCGATTTTTCAAAAAATGCTGTATTTTAGCATCAATAAGAAATATTGATCCAGGTACCGTGCAAAATGTCTCCTTGACATTCTCTTTACAAAAAACAAAATTTGAAAAAAGTTGCAGAATGTGTGGATCGATCTCAATGATATTGAACAACTTTTATTTGAACTTTTATTTGAACTTTTATTTGAACTTTTATTTGAATAGTATTGCCGTATTCGAGATATTTGCAAAAGTTGGTACTACTACATTGCACTCTGCTTCCTCCGATCCACGTTTCTTATCGATGCTAAAATATAGTATTTTTCTGAAAAAAAAAAAAAAAAAAAAAAAAATAAACAGATTTAGGACAAAACCACTAAGCTAAACTTTTACCAAACAAACAATAAGTACGCATTTGACACTTAATAGAAATATTATTTTTAATTATTCATAATTAAATTATTAAATTAAATTAATTCAATTAATTTAACCAATTTAATTTAATTACCGATCACAGTAGGTTTAATTATAATATCCATAAAGTTTATCAGATTTATAACAAAATCATAAAACCGTTTTTATAATTTTTTTTTTTAGATATGAAATACTTTTAGATATAAAATATAACTATAAATATAATATAAATATAACTTTTAGATATGAAATATAACTATAAATATAATATAAATATAACTTTTAGATATGAAGTAAAATTAACCAGAAAATATGGAAAATTTCCACGTAACGGGGTATTAATTTCGATGAATTTTGATATTTTGCGGAACAATTGATCCGGGGAGTCGAAACGATACATAGGAAAGGAACGCAAAGTACGTATAGCAAGAAACACGATAAACACAGGATATCCGAGAATAGAGCGTCGACTACTCTGGACGATATCTAAATATTTACTTAGATTGAAAATAGGTCGTTGAAGAATTGGAATTTTAGTTTGTAAAATCACTGCTTTTCCTCTTAGTAAAATCTAATTTTCGTCTGTCTTCTGTTTTCTTCCAAATCATGCAGATATTCGGATAAACAAAAGTATTAAATGTATTCATCCGCATTCCATGCTTGCCAGTCACGTGTGTTTTTCTTTCTTCTTCGATAGCTTCTTCTTACGTAGTTGCTAAACATTTAAAAAATTTCTGATAAAATTTGCTACGATGTGCGTGTAAAATTTAATATTGGAAAATATCAAGAGAGTTAAATTCGTGTTTAATCGGATGGAGAAAATATTTCATTTTTATATTCAAATATGTTACTGGCTGTGAAGTAGAATTCTACGATACTATTAATGATCGGTATGATCTTGTCGTAATTTCTTCGTGAATAATTCCAAAAATTTTTCCGCAAAATGTTTCTCTGAAAAAGATAAAAATAAAAAATTATTAATGAAAAAGTATTCGAGTAACGTGATGATAAAAGTAAACTTTCAATTTCGTATATCGTGATTCATTTTTATCAAATTTAAGGCTGTATTTAGTTAATCGGTATTTATTTTCAATATTAGGAATTTATTTCATTACGTTATTTTCGTTCTAGAAAGATATTATACGAAAAATCTTACATTTAGTATAATGTTATCCGTTAAAGTCACAAATCTTTTTATTAAGAGGTTACGTCAATTGGAGGTTAGTCGATCATCAACTGCCATGTTTGGAAAGAGTTTCAGGTGGTCATTTATACCAACATTTATATTCCAATACCAACTTTCAAACGAAAAAATCTAGTCAAGATATATTAAAATTTTTCATTTTTAGTTAATTATATTTTGTAAATTAATATACAACGATCATATATTTAATATCACAAAACTTAAGAAACATATATGGTGATCAAGAGAATACTACTTATATTCGTTTATAATATGTACTTAATTAGAACTTGATAATTTATAATAATATTAATAATTTATAATAATTAATAACATCTTTTACGTTATTATCGATATACTAAGTAATCAAGTTGTAAAAATATTCAATCACGCAGTATAAATTGTTATTTTTCTGCTATGGTAAATCGTTGTAAACTATAAAATTGACATGTATCGATTTGTCGATTTACGAACGAGAAGAAAGCAAGTAAATCAGAAAATTCGTGAAATTGTAAAATATCGGGTGTCCCAAAATTCACGTAAGATTTGAATTTTGCCGTAAAATTCAAAGTATTGACAACGAAAAAAAAGACAGCTGATAATTCAAGGTTATTAAAAATAGAGCACTATATGAAAGAACAATACATCTTCATTATTAAGCAATATTTACAATTTTTAATTAAAAACTTGTGTTTTCTATCAAAATTACTTCTTACGTGAATTTTTGGACACCAAATATAACCAAGATTACTTTCTCTACCATCATATTGAGTTTCAGTCGTGGAAAACAAACTAATTGAAAGAACAAAAAGAATAATTTAATGAACAACATTTTTTAAATATACGAGATTGTGGAAAACTGTTTCTGAAACTAGAACAAGTATTAAACAATTACAATACACATATTTGTTAGGTTATGAAAGAAAATGCTGTTTAAATTCTAGCAATAAAATGTATTGCTTCCAAAATTAAACAATTTTATTTAAAATAAATAATTAAATAATATAATAAATTTTAATGTAATAATAATTAAATTAAAATATATAAAAGAGTCAGAGTGTCACACATAAAAATCATAATTATGCAAGAAAATAGGAAACTGAAAATAAAAATAAACCATATCCATAGATTACATTTACATAGATTGTCGACAGAAAGGTACAGAACATAATTTTCGAATAAATTTATATTAATTCAAATAAGCATAATTATTAATTCAAGAATCCAGGAGAAAAATGTATCTAAAGACGGTATGTCGAGCATCAAAAAGTCATGAATATATGTATGTATGAGCGTCGAATACGTCATGGAATAACGTATTAGAATAAATGTAAGCTGAAGAATTTTGTTCGTAAAGGTCAAACGTGGTTGAGCAGCGTAATACATCTGACGATGAGTTCGCGAACAATTTCGTCCATTTCGATGAAAGAATATAACGTGAAACAAACGAAGAATTTGAAATAAAAGACTTAAAACTATTAATAAAACATAGAAATGGAAGTCTAATGCGTTTCGATCGCAGGTGTAGATGAAGTTTTAACCGTGCAAGCAAAAATAAATATTTACATATACTGCCATGAAAATTAATCAAAAATGTCATCGATGTGAATATACGTGACAGTTTTAAGTTTTACGAGGACAATAATCCAAACCAGGAATTCCAAATAATACGGTAGTATTCGTTATACAAATTTCCAGAAGTAATGCATTCTGCTTCTGAATCGTCGGATTTAAATTTCGATTGAAAATTTATGCGATCGATTAAATTACAATATTTTAAGAATATTCGTGAGAATAAGATTAAAATAACGTTTATTGCAAGAATAAACGTGTATTACTTAAAAACTAATTAATCTTTAAACTACAACGTTACAAACGAAAGATTTTTAATTTTTGATTAAAGATTCTCTGATTTGATACTATAGTTATAACTATAATTAAATAACTATAACTAAAATATAATTAACTAAATAACTAAATAATTATATTATAACTATAATTAAATAACTGTTATAACTTATAACTATGACTGTAAATAATTTTTCCTATTGAGTGTCCGATTTAAGTTGATCCAGTCGAATATCTTCGAAACTATTGATGATACTGAAAAATGATTCAAACATCAGACGTCACGGCGACGGAATTTGATGTTAGTAAGTTTTTCCTAGGTATAGAGGTCATATGAAGGTCAACTTCATTCTTTTAAACGCAATCATGTTTTTTCATATAGTTGTTGCTCCTTATACTCTATGTGAAAATACTAAACTACTTATGGTAGAAAATTATTATTTTCGAAGAAAGATATTTTTTAATGATTACTTTTTCAAAGAAAGAAGGAAATAGCTTTGAATATCACACACATAAAAATCATAATTATGCAAGAAAATAGGAAACTGAAAATAAAAATAAACCATATCCATAGATTACATTTACATAGATTGTCGACAGAAAGGTACAGAACATAATTTTCGAATAAATTTATATTAATTCAAATAAGCATAATTATTAATTCAAGAATCCAGGAGAAAAATGTATCTAAAGACGGTATGTCGAGCATCAAAAAGTCATGAATATATGTATGTATGAGCGTCGAATACGTCATGGAATAACGTATTAGAATAAATGTAAGCTGAAGAATTTTGTTCGTAAAGGTCAAACGTGGTTGAGCAGCGTAATACATCTGACGATGAGTTCGCGAACAATTTCGTCCATTTCGATGAAAGAATATAACGTGAAACAAACGAAGAATTTGAAATAAAAGACTTAAAACTATTAATAAAACATAGAAATGGAAGTCTAATGCATTTCGATCGCAGGTGTAGATGAAGTTTTAACCGTGCAAGCAAAAATAAATATTTACATATACTGCCATGAAAATTAATCAAAAATGTCATCGATGTGAATATACGTGACAGTTTTAAGTTTTACGAGGACAATAATCCAAACCAGGAATTCCAAATAATACGGTAGTATTCGTTATACAAATTTCCAGAAGTAATGCATTCTGCTTCTGAATCGTCGGATTTAAATTTCGATTGAAAATTTATGCGATCGATTAAATTACAATATTTTAAGAATATTCGTGAGAATAAGATTAAAATAACGTTTATTGCAAGAATAAACGTGTATTACTTAAAAACTAATTAATCTTTAAACTACACCGTTACAAACGAAAGATTTTTAATTTTTGATTAAAGATTCTCTGACTTGATACTATAGTTATAACTATAATTAAATAACTATAACTAAAATATAACTAACTAAATAACTAAATAATTATATTATAACTATAATTAAATAACTGTTATAACTTATAACTATGACTGTAAATAATTTTTCCTATTGAGTGTCCGATTTAAGTTGATCCAGTCGAATATCTTCGAAACTATTGATGATACTGAAAAATGATTCAAACATCAGACGTCACGGCGACGGAATTTGATGTTAGTAAGTTTTTCCTAGGTATAGAGGTCATATGAAGGTCAACTTCATTCTTTTAAACGCAATCATGTTTTTTCATATAGTTGTTGCTCCTTATACTCTATGTGAAAATACTAAACTACTTATGGTAGAAAATTATTATTTTCGAAGAAAGATATTTTTTAATGATTACTTTTTCAAAGAAAGAAGGAAATAGCTTTGAATATCAAGTGTGTTTCTTAATGAGCTAATTGTACTAGCGAATTTATACTAGCTCGTTATACTTTATATGAAAATAGTGAACTATCTGTGATAAAAAATTGTTACTTTTAAAGAAAAATATTTTAATTTTGATATCGAGTAATAGTATACGTATTTAAGTTGAAGGAGATAGCTTTGGACATTGAGTTTAAAATGTTACTAATATCACTAACCAATATTAACTTTAAAATATCTCCTAAACCCATGATTTTTCACAATAAATGACTTAGTGATTTTATGTAAGAAATCACGAGTTACATTGATTAGTACGTCAAAAAATATACGATTCTACCTGCAAAAATGAAGTTGACCATATGTTCTCTACCATGCATCCATCTAAAACAAAATCTGACATGAAATAAAATTTTGGTGTAAAACATCATTTACTACCATCAATAGCCTCAAAGATATTCAACTAGATCGACTTACACGAGACACCCTGTATATCTTCTTATTCCGTGTCTTCTGAGATTCAGACATAACCTACTTCATCTACCATGACTAATCATTTGACCGATTTTGTGCTGAAAAAGAAATATTATTTCTGCTAATCTCTTATGCGATTGTGGGGAAGCTGTTAGACAAAATTTATCGACAAAATGCTGCTACATATACATGCATAGAAATTTAATCTGTTCAAGTTTCGAATATTCTTTTCTGCATAAAATTTCCTCATTACTTGTTAAACATTTAGCAATAATTTCTCTAATTATTTAATAACAATCTGAATATTTATATTAAGAAAACATTATCATGTAACATTTTCGAAATTTATTTCGAAATTTAATTATAATAATATTCAAATATTTTTGGTTATAACAATATGAAGTTGTTACAAAAATCTGCGATTTCATTTTTCGATGTAGTAGACATTAAATACTCTCAGAATCAGAATTCAATGTACACTAGGAAAGCACAGTGTAAATCGAATGGAAAGACAGATTTAAAAAAGATAGGTTAAAAGCAGTGGTCATCGGTAGAGTCACGGTATGTAATTTTCTGCATCTCTACAGAAACTACATTTTTCATTGAAATTTTAAAGCCTACGTGACATCGAGGTTTCCCACAGTCGACGTGAGCAGCGTGAAGCAAGTGTTGGCTTACAAGTGCAAGGAGAATTCGACGGCACTCAAGATGAAGTCTATTAGATACATTTGGTGAGTCCATATAAGTTTCCGATTTATTTTCTCCCATTTTGTGCTATCTTTCGTCTGAAAACCGAGACTCTTAGTTTCCCCAGTAGCAGATCCGAGAGCTTGCTATTTCTCTGTTTGCCTTTTCCTTAGGATTCGGTAGCAATACACCCTTTGACACGTTAAGTGCCACGTCGGTCCCCGGGGACCGGCGCTAGACTTTCCGTTCAGGACTAGGACCACAAGGTGCTAGCTTTTGGTGTTAAATTCTTCGCCATCTTTGGATCTAACGTTTGGGAATTCCTGTTATAACAATTGGTACAGTATCTCCGAGATTTACGAACACTTCGCCCGTCGCTGGTGGCCCACTTGACGGTTGAGTTTGGGCCTGAACGGAACGACAAGCGAAACGGATTAGGCACTTAACGTATTAACCCTTTCGGTACTACTACCGCCCAATGGCGGCGGCCATGAAACGTTCTTCGGGTACTACCGTCGCCTATTGGCGGCATCTACGAAACGTTCTCCGGGTATTACCGTCGCCTATTGACACCATCCGCGAAATGTCACCGATGACTGTCGCGATCCGAATAAAAAGTTTAGTGTCAATCACGCTCGAAATTTCTATGAATACCTCAAAACACGATTTCTCGGCTTCCAGTGCAACCACTCTTGTGGAAAACTTCCTCGTACCACGAATGTATAATCGCGGTCAGCTCCTCCGTACCGAAAGGGTTAAACGTAAAAGCTAGAATTAAATGCATGAAAAATCAATAAAAATTTGTTCCGCTGTCGGAGAATATTTTTACTAATTGCCTTTATGAGTGTATACATTATCTTTTGTCAAGATTTTTAAGCGATTCTTGTTGATTAATCGCTACATCCATCCAAACGATAGTGAAAAATTGCGACAAGGGAAACGGTGCGTGTTTGCATTTAAAAGTGATATCTAAATTATTTGCGACGTTTGATGTCCGAATAAATGAAATGTAAATCGCGTCACCTTTTTCAGGCGAAAGCCACCTTACATTTGCATAAAATTGCTTTTTTCCCAGTCTTGCTTGGACACTTTGAATTTTAAATTAAAGATTCTGGACATAAAGAAACCCTTTCCATTACTAAACAACATAGTCCGGAGTATTACTGTAATATCCTATTCGTTTCTCAGAATTACAAAGAAGTTTCCGTATCAAAGCAAGATGAAACAACGATGATAATGTTGTGGACATCGGTTTATCCTTTTGCTAGCTTGACAGTTACAAATTGTCTTTATGTTGTTTAAGTATGCTGTTCGTGTTTATGCATTTTTCCGAGTGTATTCATTGGACACGGTGTATACAGTTGTAGTCTGATAACGTTTAAAAACAAAAGATGTTATTTAAAACGTTAGTGACGTGTTAATAATGTTACACACAGATGTACAATTGAAATTATGGTATTTTGTTATTCAGAGGCAATGTTCGACCAATACTTGATTATTTTTGTCCTTCGTGTTATCTTGATGACCTTGAAAGCTTTTCGTACGTAGGTACTTGCTTGTCGATTTAATTGCGACATTTTATGCAATTTAATTACGCTGTTTTCCTTTCCTTAAATACAGTGCCGTCTAAAGGTCTTCCTTGTTGGTGATATATACGATAGTTGCCAATTGAATATATTTTTAAAAATTTGCAAAGTTTCTACGTGTTACTACACGGAAATGAATCTTCATATATTTTGTTTATGCTACTCCACATATATATATGGTTTTCCCTGGTTCGCAAATCTCTTTAAAAATGAATAGAACCATAAAGTCAGAACGTGGAGGCAAGAGGAAACTAGAAACGAAAATTAACTTCTTGAAATACTGAAATCAAAATGAAAGAAAATATGAAATTATATAAATTATTAAAAATATTATGGAAAATATTTATTATTAAGTGGAATTATTGAAAGAATTGTCTTCTATATCATATATATAATTAATATTATATAAAATATTAATTATTTTCAAAATTTTGTTGTAATTATTATTAATATTCTTGGTTAATCAAGTTATTTTCAAAAAATACCGTGAAATTTTCTTCTATTCATTCATGGAAACAAAACATTTTGTAGATGGTGCAAGACTTTTTAACGTTACTGTACGTCAAATGCGAAAGGTTATAATAACACCTCGTTAGGTTTCATTTCAACGTTGGTGTAATTAAAGTGCTCTAAAAATAGAATTATAAATTTTTAACGCGAGTCAAATGAAAATTATAATTTTATTTTATAATTCTATCGCAATATAACGCAGTGAATGCAAAAAAAAACAAAAATATATTTCGATGAATAGTTTCAATTGAAATTTTATACAAATTTGATACTTAAAACAAAACATGAATTACAATTAAATATAGTGCGAACAACAATAATACCAATATTTTCAAATTTAGAATATAAATATTTTACGAAATAATAGCAATCAAAAATATTAAATTTCAATTTAATGTAATTAAAATTTTATGGATTAGAAATTTCCTTAAGTGTTAAACCACATTTTTTTGTGATTATGGTTGAAAAATCAGTTTTAGAATTATTATTTCAATTTATTAAAACATAATAGAAAAATAAAATAGTTACATTCATTTATAAAATACACATGATATATTATTTTATAAAATAAACCGATATACTTTTTCGAAAAAAATTGAGCATTGAAACATTAGCGAAACGCAATATTATTTGAGGTTATTTTGGAAAATGAATCAAGGTTTATGGTACTTGGAGCACCAAAGTATTTAATTACCATTGTTTAATTATGTTCAGAGAAAATTCTTGTCGCATTTATTTCTTTTATTTCATTATTTTGTACATTAATTGCCATAGTGCAGTATTGCAATCAGTATTAAAATATATTTAGAAAATATGCTAGACTTATTCTCGCATATTTTCGAAAAAATGTCCAATTTCAATAATTTGCAATATAACATATGCGTTTTTCAAAATTAATCATAAATACTATTTTAATTTTTATTTAAAATTTAAAGAAGATTAAATTAAATTAAAATTTAGATTTTATTTGAAATTTATTTAAAATTTATCGCTTAAATTAAAAGATTTACCTCTATTTTTATACGCGATTATGTAAGAAGTTAATTAACGTAACCATTTGTGTAATATTGGTCGATTATTGTAAATAAATTAAAAATGTGAAAACAATAAAAATTAGCATTTCCTAATTTTGCTTAATGCTATATTTTTGAAACGTTAAATTCATAGCATTTTAATATACGTATCGAGTAAAGTACCTAAAAATATTGCAATTTTAATTAGAAGAATTTAATCATTCATATTTTTAATTCGTATTCTTAAAAATGCATTTTTTCCCCATTATTTCTGCTTTTGACAGAAATTCTAACCTCTCATAACGTCGACATAGTATGATTATTCGTTACTCAGACTATTACGTGTTAACACCTTCCAATCGTTGCACGAGTACGTGCATGTTTAAACACGTTTTAAAACGATATGGCTTTAAATGCGGGAGTAATTACATTCGACCATTTAGAGGAAATTATAGTTAAAACGGTTAGGATCTTGTAACTAAGGGGTTCTGAAAATTAGTTCCGACGTATTGCCAGCGATACAACCTACTAACCTCGTTAACGAATCGCGTGCACCAATTAGTTCATGATCTAACGGTTTTAACTGCAATAACCATAGCAAAGAATACCACGAAGGACCGTAAGTTCCTTCGAAAATAATCGTATCGAATGTACCACAGAAAACATAAAGCACTTACCTATAAATATATACGTATACGTATATAATTTGTACATAACCTGTACAAATGTTGAATGGTATAAGTATCTGTGTAACGATATAATAAGATAAGGAAGTACGAAAACGTAAGGAAAGTAAGAAATCTGGAAGGGTTGATGATATTTGTTCACAGTGAGAGACAGGAAACAGAAAGATCACCGCGAGCAAATCCCGAGGATAAGTGAGAGGTGATAGAGGTGCGTTGAACGTGCGGCCATAATCGAAGAACTTCGCAGCGTTCACTCGACACTGAGGGCCTCTTGCGACTTGCGACTAAACTTCTTGCTTCGTCCTCTCCCGGCTTCGGCACCTTCGAGTTACTCTTTTCGATTAAGTTGGCTCGTCGTTTAATTTAGCCGCGGTTTACATCTCGTACCCCTCGACCAAGCTACTCGAAGGGTTTACTCTCGTTAGAAGCTTTCAAAGTTTCAAGGGATCAATAGCAAGTCGAGTTATTTCGGAGATTGTTTCTTCGTTGGAACAATACCGAGACTATTCGGCTCGCTAAAGCCGTTATAGCATCAATTCGTTAATCGGTTTACAACGTCGAATCACACTGGCATACGTGATAGTTCGGCGATTAGAAATATAACTTAATACCTTCTGATGCGCGATACCTAGAGAAAACACTTCCCACGGTTCTCGCGTTACGTTCTCGAGCAACTTTACGAACTCCGTAATTCTCCGAGTCGATTAAAGACTCGCTCGAATCAACGAAATTACCTTCAACCGTGAAAATCTTTTCTAAACCGACGCGAACTTTAACGTCTATGCATTCGTTTTGAAAAATAACCGGAAATATTTACCTTTTGTCGTACATAACCTCCAATTTATTGGTTAAATGATTTCCTTATCTCGAGAGTGAAACACGACGCGTGAAGGCTAACAAAGTGTAAATAAACGAATTAACGAGAAGTGTCTAGAAAACTTAAAGGAACGCATCTAACGTAATAGCGAAAGAATTATTGAAAGAGAAAACAGACGCGGCCTACTTGATAGAAAAATCATCTCCGGTGGCGGATAAAGAAAGGTAGTCGATCTCAACAACGAAGGAGATCGTAATAAGCGATAAAACTTATATCTATATATATATATATATGTAGGACGAATTGGAAAGGAAAAAAAGAAGGGATTTCGTTACCGATAAACGCAACCGTTTGTCGTTAACGAAAGCAGATTTTGTTTATAACTCGCAAGTGGATGTAGTGCTAGTAACCCTTTAGGAAGGCATTAAACGAATTAATTAGGATGATAAAGGTACGGTTTGAATTGATGCCTGATTAATTCTTAGTTCACATTTTCTTTTTTCTATTTCTTTTTTTTTTTCTTTTTTTTTCTAGAAAAAACTAACGAAGGTTACGTTTCTTTCAATGAGATATTAAAAGAACGTTGAATAGGTATTAATCGACTAAAGATTAATAGCAGAAAGAGGAAAAATTACCTGCTAAAATAGTGGAAAATGTGTTTAGTAGATATAGGGATGCACGATTTGTTTTTTTTTCAAATATTTATATCTTTATTTTTATATCTTTATTAATTTACATTTTACAATGTAAACGCGGATGGAAGATATAGCAAACGAACTTCAATGTTTTGTCATTCGATATCAAGGAGGTTAGAAGAAACGTTCGATCGTAAAATCGAAATTTTTTGTCGTTTGATTTCTTATCAATTCGTTTTTCGGGACGATTTGATTTTTAAACTTGCAACCGTATCGTTGTGAAAAATGTTTTTTAAGAGGTGAGAAGAATATTCGTGTAACGTTTTAGCAAATTATATTTTTTCCTCGTCTATCGATAAACGTACCAAGGGTAATTGTAACGAGAAGTTGATTACTATTTTTTCGTCAGATTTTACTACGATTCTCCATCTGTGTAAACTGAATAACGAAAAAAAAGAAAAAAAAACAAAAGGACAACTACCCGGGATAGAAGGGTAGTAATTTTCTTATAGGAAAATGCCTAAAGATTAAACAAGTAAATAGATAAATGAACGGAAAAATTAAAGAAATGAAAAATATATATATAAATATAAATAAAAATAAATAAATAAATTCATATGTGCGTATGTACATGTATATACGAACACGTATATACAGATGCATACGCACGCATATAATTATATTATTATTAACGAGAATAGATGAGAACTTATATATTATTTGTTGGGAGAGCATATATTATACGATATTTAATATATTTAGGATATTTATTTGTTGATTTGGTGATAATATATATATATGTGTATATGCATATATATATATCTATATATAATATAGATAAAAGTATATATGTATACATGTATAATTAAATAGCTAAATAATTTTTACAAGGCCTATGAAAGGTTGAAACAAATGAAACATGGTATTTCAACGGGGAAAAATCGATCGATCACTTTCGCGGTTTTAATCCGAATTCCTTTACCTTTTTCCGCTTTATTCGTTGCTTTGCGATAAAATTAGTTCAAATAAAAAAATATTCCATGAAATTTATTCAAATTTACGTAGTATTCTTTTATGTAATATCCGAGATCGATTCGATATTTCAATTTTCACGTATTATACGAGAAATTTAGAAATTCGGATTTATTAATAATCGAATAAAATATTTTATGCTATGCGATTTCAAAAATTAAAAATTTTATATTTGATAAATTTCAAATTTTATATTTCATAAATTTCAAAAATTTAATGCTTATAACTTGATTGTTTTACGTAATATACTTACAAACATTCGATACGGGGGGAAGAAGTGCAATTAATTATCGATCGTTGGTATCGAACAATGCCTATGCCGAAACGTCGATTAACTATTTCGAGGCCTAATGGACACACGCATTTTAAGATATCGATGCACGGTAATATTTCGTTGTCTGATTTAACGTTTATCGAGTTTCAATAATCTCGAGCCGAAAAGAAATTTGTTTGAAAAATGGATCGATCTCGGTTAATGATTTTACACGATTTAAATATTTCGTTTTCATGCTAGAGCAATATGTCTATTTTAACCTTTATTTCGTTCGATATTTCTTTAGCAAAATTTTGTTTCTTAGGATACGGTATTAAGCATATAAATGTATATAGTACACGTATTAGAATTTCACGTATTTATTAATGTTTTGTTGTCATCGGAAACGATAAGTGATTTTAACGTAATATACGTACATATATATATGTGTATATATATATATACATGCAACTTTTCTTTTTGTTAACGATTCGTTATTACCGGTCGTACATGAACGAAATTTCATAATTTATTTAAACGTTTGAGACGTTTCATAAACGTGAAACATTTATATAAAATATATTAGTCGTTACGAGTCTGTTGTTTTTATCGATGCTCGATCATTTAGCCGAAGTATTAAAAACATTCGACTTTTCGGATCATCAAGAGTCACGCGGTTGAACGAAATATCGATCGATCGTGTTGCGAGAGAAACGATATATCCATCGATGATAAAAAAGAAAAAAAAAAATTTGGACAGAGATTTTACATGTAAGAAAAATGAACCTAGCAATAAATTTTCTAAATTAGTAGGTAGTGATCGAAATTAACGCGAAAGATTTACAACTTCGATCGTTTTCAAATATTTTTACGTGTCACGACTGAAGGTTACCATGAGAAATAGTTTTCTTTTATCGACGCGAGTTGGCGTGTTGTGTCATACACAAATTGGTTCTCGGTCGAAAACAGTTTCGAGCAATAAAATTTTCTACGCTGTTTACACAAGAATTTAAACAACGGTTTTTTACGCGACCGGATAAACAAAATTGTTCACACCGTAAATTCGTGTATTCGTCTATCGCTCGATATTCGAACAACAGATTTTTTCAGATCGTTTCTAGGAATATTCTCGCGATTACTTTCGATTTAAAAATTGATTAACCGATTGAACGACTCGATCGGCTTCGATATGGATTTTGTTTTCAAAGCGTTGCTCGCGAGGAAACAGTTATTTTCTATTGTTAGAGTTCTAATTGTTGTACTTCTGGTTAGTTATTTTTTATAAGGCGAAATAATTTGTAAATAAAATAATAATGATAAGAAGAAAAATAATAAGAATAATAATTAGAAGTTAACGAAAGACAGAAACTTTTGTGATGGATGGTTACGTTAGTGATGGATAATCAACGAGTAATTGATCGACCGATCTCGGACGAGCTTTGATTATCGTTGGTCATCGAATATTAGGTAACCGATAAATTAGTCATTGATCAACGAGCTAATTTACTTAGGGCAGAGAATTCATGGAACTTTTATTCTAGAGACGATAGCAGTCGCAGAGACGAATGTTAGCCGTCTGTCCACGTCTTTCTCGTGATCATTCATGAGGGAATCATGGCTGACTGTTACCGATCGTGTGTTTGAGCTATTGAAGGAAATATAGTTAGTTCGAGCGATATAGCGAGGATCACTACTGGCGCTATTGTATCTAGCGACCGCCCATATTAATTATAAAATGACATCATAGATGTCTCTAACATTCGGTTTTAGCAATTTCTAGCTGTAGTTATTTAACGTTAAACGGTAAAATGTAAAAATCTATTAACTCGAGGTTTACGCTTTCGTTGAAAAAGTGGTTATTAATTATCACATGCTACCGACTTATTACTAAATTATTACTAAATTCTGTTTAATATTTCGAAGTTTCAAAGGAACTAATCTTTCGCAAACGATTGTCAACGACACCTAGCGATCGAGGAACCCAATTCAGTTGAACGTTGTACGGCACTGTTAGGCCCAGGAGCTCTTTATTTTGCTGATATATCTTCAGTTACCGTTTCGAGAATCGTGACGTTTGTACTTTCACGCTGCACTGATTTTATAACCTCGCTGTGTTACTCGAACCGAGTATATCTGTTCTCTGTTACGTTTTTGCCGTTTTAAACGCGTAGATACGTGCGCATCAACGATTGGTCGGATAATTAAAGACGGAAATGAAAAGAAAATAAAAAGAAAAGAAACGCGACTCTGTCGGAACAGTAGAACGAAACTATGAATCACTGAGGAGAACGATTTTAATTGATCGGTTCGTGTCAAGCGAAATAATCGAACGTAAATTGAAACTCGATCGAACGTAATTGAAAGTAAAAGTGAAAAAAGTTCGAATAGTTTAGAAATTTAATAATGAATTTTAAATTATCGCGCGAAGAGAGAATGTTGCAAAGGCAGAGGGTGACAACCTTGCGACCTAGAAGAAGAGAAACGCGTGATCGTTTCGTTGAACAGACGGGGTGGGGGGCGGATGGCGGGAAATACGAAAGCGAAAATGGGAAAAGGGGCGTGTATGCGTGTGTGAAAGGAACAAGAAATTTATAAAAATATACGAATAATCTAGATACCAGATAACGAGATGACATACTCCATGCCTTACATAGAATTATCTAAGCCTAAGTAGATGTATCTAATTAGTCGTATTAATTGAGATAAATTGAGAAAACATCAAGGTCAACAAAGAATCAAGAGATCGAGCGTATGCACGAGAGTTTATGTTAATAAATCTTTCGAATTATGTGGATTATCTGATTTTATCTTCTAAACAATTTTCTTGTTATTTAATAAAATATCTATTTGGCATCGTAACGTATTATATTACTTTAAGAGGTATGTTAAGATCGAAACTGTAAAGTTTCGTAATTAAAACGAAGTGATTAATCGGTAAAATTTTTCAGAATCTTATTGCACAGTAAAAGTTACGTACATTGATTATATACATTTGCAATTAAATATAATTTCAAGAAGTTTAAAAGCAGAAAATTTATTTAATAAAATATCAATTTTAATATCATGGATTATTATACTCCAAGGTACGTTAACTTATCTTTTTCACCATTCTTTTTTTTTTTCTTTTTTCTTTATAAAATATGAAATAGAGAATCGAGAAGTTTCGTAATTAAAAAGAGTTAATCATCGAACGATCAATTTTTTTCAGAATCTTATTGCGCAGTGAAAGTTACCAATATTGGCTTCGAGAAACATGAATAGTACATTTAAAATGAAAGATAGTCCGAGGAAGTTTGGAGATCAAAGAAGAGAAGAAGTTCGAAGGTTACGAAGGAGTAGAAATGTGATCTGAAACTTGTTTCATCGTTCGGAGAGATTATTTTCATCGACGATTTACCATAAACAAGTGCACGATAGTTAAAAATATTTATGTACCTCTAGATTCCAATTGTTACTTATAAAAATCGTGGATGAGAAATTTCGATGAACGAGGGAATTAATCGACCTAATTGACTGATTCATTGTTGACCAAGCTCTTTTCTTAATCGACTTACATCCCTAATTAGAGTGGAAAGTGGCGCTGATTAACTAGAAATCGCATCGTAAATTTACAATTTTACAAATTGAAGATTCGGTGAGTTAGGAATTATGTTGGTACATACAGTGCTTGTCGATAGAGACATTAATAATTTTTGTACGCGCATGTAAATCCAGGAAGAGAGGTTATGTTCTTTCTTGGAGCGTTTCGATTAAACTTCGTCGATTTTTCTTTCATACCGTAACTCGATTCGTTAACGATTGTTCTGTACCATTTTAATATCGAAGGATCTAATAGCTTCCTAAAGAATGCCGTGGCAATAGAAATTAATAAATTTGTCGGAATGGTCCGTTTAAAATGGAAATAGATGTTTATAAAACGAATCACGAGTAAACTTCGAACGCGAGGAATTCGTGTGAAAGCGAATAACGATTGATCACGGGTTATTAAAAGCGATCTAAGTGATATATTATTAAATGTATTCCTTAATGATTTATTTCCCCAAAGAAAGATTTCTATATAGTTACCGTGTGATAAAGCAGATAGAAATAATAAATATTTATTTACTATATCACAGTTTATTTATACGAAGGGAATACTTTAAAATCCTGCTCTTTATTCGTTAATTTATTTCTTTATTATTAATTGAGTAGTTTTTTGTTAAAAACTTAATCGGAATAACGTATTAATGCGTGATCGAAATGAGTCACTAGTGCGGGAATAACGTTGAAAGAGGCAAATATTTTATTTATTTTGATAGACATCCAAATAAATAAATAAGTAAATAAATAATTTCGGATGAACGATGTAGAAATCGTATTATCCGTCGTATAAAATATCGTGGACGCAAAAGTGATCGAAAATTAAAAATCTGTTATCGATGAATGTCCAAAATCTTTTAACGTTTATTTCTCAAAAGTGAAATACGATTTGATTATTATCGAAGAAATAAATTAAAGTAGTACTACTGTTCATTTTTATCGATAAGAGTAATACTATTAAGCGAAGAATACGTAGACATTCTGGAAATGGTTGTTCACTCGCATGTATATCCATGTATGTTGGTTATATATACACATATGTACCGGTGCTTCTCAACCATGTACTAAAACCAATTTCGTATTTACGTGGCAAAAATTCAATTTCCAACCAACTCTTTTTCCCGTCGATTCTAAGAAAGGAAAGAAAAAAAAGAAAAAATTGCAAAATTCTACTCGAATTTATTGGTTAAGAAGCACTAATTCGACTCCTCGATATTGTTTTTCCGTTTCCATTTAGAGCTGGAAAATTAAAACTGAAATTGAACCGATTGGAAAGGGAATTGTATTACAACATAAAGAGTGAATAATAGTTAGAAAATGAAGAGAAAGGATAAAATTTAGCGCAACATAGCAGTGTTGTTACGATAGAGAAACTGTTAGGATTGTCTAACATTCGACATTAGCGAAACAGTTAAGAGGAGTCGAAACATTTGCGTGGTATGGATTACTATGGATAGACCGAGGAGCTTCATTTGCTGATGATTCGTCAAACTTTTTCATCGAGTTCGGTTTGATGTAAGCTCGAGCTGCCGTGAATTAAAGCGTGAACAGTTACCTAGGACTTCTGCGAGACGTCGACGATAGAATGAAACTGCCAGTATTGCAAAATATTTCGTGCGCATTATTCGATTATAACCTGTACAACGAAAAACGAACGAGCTGTTGTAATGAACGTTATCGTGGTAATAACGAGCACGTTACGCGGATATTTTGCAAGTTACTGCAGTGAATCGAGATATCGTATCGTTGAACAACTCGTATGTATCCTTTCTTATTTCCATCGTCGAAACTAAGTTCTATTGACGATGAAATTTGGCGAGAAAGAGGATGACATGGTACGTACGGTTGGTCCACGGTGAGAGAACGGATGATAAACTCGATGTGATGGCGATACCGATGGCCTTCTCTCGCAAGTTAAAAATGTAAAGGGAATATAAACGAGAGAAGTGCCGGCGGTTGTGATAAGCTATTAGTTAAGTTATGATTAGTTGATTTACTAATTGATTAATTAGATGATCGTCCTAACCGGTTAGTGCGGCTTCATTGTCCTGATTTGTTGTTTGTCATTTTCCTTTATTCTTTCCTGTGTTATTTTTAATAAATTCACGGATTATTTTGTTTAAACGCCTGTCTGTTTATTTACTTATCCCCGTTTATCGTTCCTTTTTGACACCTCTCGGCGTACACCAAGTAGAATATCGAGTTTAAGTCCAGTGGTCCAATCCTTGCTCGAGCTCGTGATTTAAGACACGTTGCGTTTCGTTCGGGCTGACAAATAAGGGAAGTCGTTGAAATTAAACGAACGTGAATTTAGAAATTTTCGATTCGAAACGTACAACGTTTGTCGACAATAATTTTCTAAAAGTAATTCGAAGATTAATTGAAGAAAGTGAGGTTAACTGTCCTAACCTATATCTTTGTCGTTAGTCTAAGACTTCGATGGTCTTTTTAATCTTTCCTTTTTATTTCGAAGAAAAAATAATTGATGCAGTGTCGACATCTGTATAAATAAAACACGCGTCGAGTTTCCAAAAAATAGAGGTTAAGAATATTAAAATAAAACTTAGAGAAGGAAATTTAAAGATGTTAGAAGCAGTGTTACGCGAGAAACGAATTTTGTGTATAATCGTATTACGATATAGTGTCAAGGTACAATGAGAAATCGATTTATCCTATTACAATACCAAATGCTGTTGTTCATTTCAACCATAAACACCGTACGTATACTTTACAATTGTTTTTTAAAATATTGGATCCAATACTCGTCGATGAATCTTCTGCATTTCTACGTTTGTATAATTTCTTTCTATTCGTGAAGTGCATAGAACGTATTTTTAGGTATTGGAGGTTATCCCTTGACTGAATATCGTTATCCCGAATTCTAGTTTAAGTGCTAAATTGACGTAAATTCAGGGTATTCGGTGTAAAATCGGTATTTTTGGAACATGCGAATACAAGGTCTACTGTTATAGCTGTGACCAAATCGCTATGGAATATAAATAATTGGCGATTATTTTTGTACGTAACAGAAGAAAATTAATGGCTTAATCGTGCTTACGCAAATAGAACCCGTTTGGTTCTTCTCACTGACCATTGGAAGATCTTAATTTGGAAAAATGGCTAAATCTAGTATGCAGAATACCGAAAAGGCTCTGAGATTATTAGAGGCTTATAGTACTCGTCGAAAAGAAAAAATCGAATTTTTTAGTGTGCAATGAAATTTCTTATTTACAAAAGTTGAATAATTTAAATCAGTCTTTTAACCCTCTGTTATATATTCGTATGTATTTTAATTAATATATCTAAACAATATATAAAAATTAGGAATATAAAATATTTAGATACATCTTGGTATTCAAAATTACTTATCTATCTTCTACTCGTTACAAAATAAATTTATTAATTTATTATTAAATATAGTACACAAATGATTCTATATACTTAAAGAGAAAGTTACAATATGAAAAATTTTAATTTTATTTATTTATCACGTTAATATTTATATCGAGTATATTTGCTTTATTAGTATACCATTTACCTGACAAGAGACCACCTGTTAGATCGTTGCAGATAAAATGGCCAAACTTGTAGTACAACTTGTACTACATAGTTTCACAACAAACGATATTTATTTAGACTAAGATTATCAATATGTAGTTATATATATAAACAATGGAAAGTTGAATAGTAAATAATGAAGACAAATACGTATATATAATCACGTGTATGTCTAAATAAAGATCAATATTAATTTTGTCAAAAGTAGCTACATGTTTTCAATAATTATAAAAATAAAATGTCTGAAATTTGCCATTTCAACTGATTTAGTAGTTCTAGTGATGGTTAGAACATAATTATATTCGATAAAAGGTTATGGCATTAAAAAATATTCGAAAACATTTTCTTCGATAATTTCGTTATAAGTAATCTAATTGTTTGGAAATATAATTATCATTGCAAGTTACAAATTTATGTTAAATTTTAATTCTTTGATTTCATGTAAGAAGTCTATATATTTAATTATCGTTGTGTTTGGATATATATCGAATCACTTATTTAATTTTCTGGTTTTGGTTGTGGCTCATAAGTGACAACTAGTGTATAATTATAATCTCTAATCGAACATTATCAATAAGTTCCTTTGATAGGTCACGTGGTATTGGACGCTCATATTCCTTAATTTCAATTTTTCACTCAAACGATAGGTTATACGTTCACTTATGCTACAACAGCTTCTACGAAAACTATATTAATCTTCCACGATGCATCTTCTACCGCATCATGTTCAAGTTTGAAAACCTTATAAAAGAAACATTTGAATTAGATTCCAAGTCATTTGTTTCGCTACATAATTGGCATTTATTAATAAAAGAAAATGTATAATAAATATCATTTAACAGCAAATTTACTTATTAAATTTTGGAAGATTTTATTCAATTGTGAAATTAATTATTTCATGTGCAACAATCTAATATTTATAGTAATAATTAATTTTAAAGTTTGAAATTATAACAAGAATATTATAATTATAAAACATACCGCAATTATAATTTCTTCGTTCCTATGAGCAAAGAAAACTGAGGTTATCTACGATCAAATACACTTCGAAAGGAATGTAGAGATCGATCCAGCACTAATTAACCCTTCGAGCTGCACACAGGGCAATCACACTGTTTAGATTTTACGTCAAGTGTTGCACTGCAATGAGCTACAATGTGTAATTGCCTGTATCCGAATTCCACCGTGACGTGACTTCAGTCTTATTTATACGTAAACTAGAATTATCAAATCAGTCAAAATGGCTGTTTTCAGAGTTTTCATATTTACATCTATTTAGATTATGCAGTTACGTTTGGAAAAATTAACTCCGATATTGCAATGAACACACAAAATAGAAACATAATTACAAGTACCTATTTATTTTCATCATACTACGTTAATTATTGTATTGTATTGTAATTATATATACCATATTTAAGTAGGTATTGCAGATCGGCAGTTTTAATTAAGAAGAACAAAACGTGGTCGCGCCACTTGTCATTTTTCGAGATATTCCCATTGTCCAAGTGAAGGGTTATCACTGAAACAAGGACAAAAGTATGTTTTCTTTCATAATAACAGTACGACGTGTTTCCTTTGCAATCAAAGTGCAATGTTTCTGTATGTAAATTATAGGTTAGCGTGCATTTTCTTTTTATATCGTAATAAGATTCTTGCGTTTTACAAACACATTTGATGTAGATTTGGTAACTCTTTCTTAAAAAACCTCTTACCTTATTAACCGTGAGTGAGTAGACTATACTCTTTAAGAATTACCTAAAGGGGATACAGAACCTTATTTGACAAGATTGACATGAGGTTCACGTTGCTTAGGAATATATTTATACTTTTAGACGAGTACTGTAAGCTATAAATTCTCTTTGAATATTCTGAGTGTTAATAATTGTGTTTATTAATCACTTATGTTATTAGTAATTATGCTAATTATTCGAATTTACGTAATATATCTATATGTAATTTAAAATTGATTCTGTTTCAAACATGTATAAAATTTAATTACCACGACATTCAAAAAATCGAACACAGTGAAATTTTTAGTTTTCTCAGTGTAACGTAATTCACGAACATGAACGTTTCTGTTAAACAACGGTATTTAAAATCCTGAAATTTAAAACGACGTTTAATCGATGAATTCTCAATAATGATACACGATTTGATTCCATATTACTCACATCGATCCCTCTTTTCTTCTTGGCATTAGTATCATTACATCATTGACTTTAGTATCTTTTATTTCATACGTTTCATGTTCTCCGAAGTCTTATTATTTAATCGAATAATAAATTTTATTATTAATTTAGGCCAGTTATTAATTATAGACTGTACAAAATTAACGCGAAATATTAATACACGGTTAAATATAAACTTGCTTAATATTATGATTTCCAATGTTCGTTAATACAGCGTTCGATGAAACTTTGTCATTCAGCGCCATTTCTCACAATATCCCAAGTCAATGCACGAAACAACAGCAATAAAAATGATTCTTAAGCGATCACTATTCAATATTGTTAATGATAGTTATATAAATAATATAAATAATTGATCGAGCTGGAGGACGAGAGGGAAGGAAATTATGGAAGCGGACGATCGTTGAATTAATTTTAAGATGGTAGAGAGGTTATGCGTAGGAAATTATTTTCGTGGAAATTATTTTTTCATCGATTAAGTGGTTAGGTTATGTAACGAGGGTAAAGTAGGTATATATAAATAATGCGAGATCGCTTTGTAAATTCCTTCCTTCTGTTCATTTTTGCAAGAATTATAGTTCTTCTGTTGTCTTTCGATAAAAAGTGCCGAGAAGTTCCGCTACTCCGGTCTAAATCTCCAGCGTGTAGTTGAAACTGTAGTTCTCGTTTAAAAAGTACAAGGAAAAAAACGAGTGAGAAATACGTGGCGCCCCGGCGTAGCAATGCTCGTTACTAAATAGTTTCGTCGCGTTTCTTCCTTCTCACTTTGCTACGTCGAGGAAGAGATTAAAGACAAAGAAGAACGATAATCTGCGAGGCTCGAGGGATAATCGTTCAACGCGATAATACCAGGTAATTGTGATAAAAAAGAAGAAAAATGAAAGAAGAAAATAAGAGAAGCGTAAACACGCGAGAGAAATGCGATGATTACCGATATTAATTAGTTAATTAACGAACATATAGATGTAGATAATTTTTTAGATGATCGAGAAAATAAATTACAGGGAATATTTATACATACGCGTGAGTAAGGAAAGAGGAAATATTATAATTGCACGCGTGCGTGTGTAAAGTAAATAATAGAAGAGGAGATTTTATCCACGAAGAAGCGGACGAGTGATCGATATAATTGACTTAAGGGCTGTATTAATCGGCACGCGATTAGGAAACGATAGAGAGGTATACAGTATGATTAATTAATGAAACGTTAGAATAATTATTATACCGATTAATTAATCGAATGCATACATATGCGTGTATACATTAACAGCAGCAACGTAAATGATGTACTTGTATACATAAATAATAATACAATATTATTATTACAATTATTATTATATATTATACATACAAATATATTATATTGTATACACATTAGTGAATGTTCAATGTTGAAATAAAATGCATATACGTTGTTTACACCACACAGGCCTCTTCATTTCTCCCTCGTTCTTCCCTTCCTTTATTCACACGCTTCCATACGCTTTCTTCGTCGACTGTACTTTTTAAATTTACACCACTACGCCATATTTTCCCGACTTTAACGTTGCGAACGAACAATTTATCGGTTTAATGTCTTATCTGACGCTACCAGTCTCACATAATCCCGCACGTAGAGAAGAGAGAACAGAAATATGAAACATCCGTTTTATTTGTAGATTATTATCTGTAAATGAAGAAATAAAGGAAATAACTTTACAAAATTGTTTGGGTTTCTAAATCAAAGGAAAATTAGACGAATATAAATTCAAGAAATAAATTGCTGTAGCGTGTAATAAACACGATTTAATGACACGCTTAATAATGTAAATATAACAATGCTATTACACGTTTATCTTTATTCTTCACATCTCAAGGAGCAATTGAAGTACATCTTATCATTTAATGATAAATTTTTCAATGTTCCATAGCACTATCTTTGAGTACTTCACGTAACTATTAAAACAAATGCTGCAACGTGACAATCAAAGACACATTTCGCATCAACGATTACTATTGTAATCATTGTACCTCCTTCATTTCCTTAAAAATCACGCAATAAATCAAAGCAATTCAATTTCAATATGTACACAAAAAAACAATTTCCATTTGTTCGTTGCAGTTGAAACGTAAAACATTCACTTGGTAGGACAACAATGAACGTCGATTGTTTCGAGAGGGCGTTGAAATCCCTGTAATACTCAATTTCCAATCACTATTGTAGATGGTATTATGTACAAATGAAAACCATGCTGTCTAGTATTTCTACTCTATCTCATATTTCTACCGTCACGTATATATAAATATACAGAGTGTCCCAGTAACGGTAGTACAGCTGAGAAGGGGCTGATTCTACGTGAAAAAACAAATCGAAAATGAAGAATAAAATTTTTTCATTCGAAGCTTCGTTTTCGAGAAAATCGAGTTTCAATATTTCACCGAGTACACGTGCACTTAGCTATAACTTATACGAATAGACCATCGATACATGAGTATCGGTGGTATGATCGAGGAGGGGATGATTCTACGTGAAAAAACAAATCGAAAATGAAGAATAAAATTTTTTCATTCGAAGCTTCGTTTTCGAGAAAATCCAGTTTCAATATTTCACCGAGTACACGTGCACTTAGCTATAACTTATACGAATAGACCATCGATACATGAATATCGGTGGTATGATCGAGGAGGGGATGATTCTACGTGAAAAAACAAATCAAAAATGAAGAATAAAATTTTTTCATTTGGAGCTTCGTTTTCGAGAAAATGGACGCTAATATTCGCCGAGTGCGCGTGCACTATGACTTAGATTGATAGACTATCGATATATCAGTATCGATCGGTACGCTGGCATCCGCCATAACCAAATTTGAGCGCACGCACACCCGATGAATATTCAGCGTCGGTTTTCTCGATAACGAAGCTTCGAATGAAAAAATTTTATTCTTCATTTTCGATTTGTTTTTTCACGTAGAATAATCCCCTCCTCGATCGTACCACCGATACTCATGTATCGATGGTCTATTCGTATAAGCTATAGCTAAGTGCACGTGTACTCGGTGAAATATTGAAACTCGATTTTCTCAAAAAGGAAGCTTGGAATGAAAAAATTTTATTCCTTCTTTCGATTCGTTTCTACATGTGGAATCACCCCCTTCTCGGTTGTACTACCGCTGCTGGAACACCCTGTATGTAAATATATAGCTATACCCGTAATAAATGAATTTGCGTGATTTAATGGAAAGATTTTTATCAATGCTACTCGAATTTATGTGCCCCGATGATAGTCCTGTACGACAAAGATTACAAGAATTATGGATGACATAAAAGCAGTTTTACAACATGAATGTTTGCAAAAGAAACAGCAAGAGGGTTCCATAACATAGCGTTTCTAACGACAAATTTTAAAAGCAGTAAGTATAAAACGATATAAATTTTCATATGTGATTTTTTAAAGAACAATAAAATTAAACGAAATATTTAAAAATGCTTATCAATTTTATAACGATCACAAATGTTTGCAGGTACTTGGTGTGTAATAAAATGAGCTTGAAATTTTCGATACGAATTAAATGTGGATAGAAATGGAAACCAATTTCTTGTACGTTTTTTAATAGTTAACAAATTAATATATTTGTATAATAATATTTTAATATTAACATCAATTCGCAATATAATATTTTAAACAAAAAGATTCACACTGTCTAGAAAATTCTTGTCTATCTCTCGCTCTCTCTCACTCTTATTAACACATGTTTACTATTTGACGATTCTCACGTAACTGTTTCATTCTGGCACATTCTTTTAAACATTGTTTATCACATTCACACTAGATTCCACTCGTACATATTATATTTATATCATCCCAAATGACTTTCATTTATTCTA
>NW_016909928.1:1039276-1057349 GCF_001483705.2 Eufriesea mexicana
AGAATAGAAAATTTGCAGAGAAGATAGGAAAGGTTTGTAAGCGAAGTGGAATATAAGGAAACGAAGAAGTTGATGTAACAGATAAAGTTTAATAACCAGTGAAACGGAATGGTCACCTCACCGTATCCGTGGGGCATTTTAAATTACTCTTTGCATTGTTAATATTGCAATTTATTCGCGAGACCGCGTGGAAAACGGGAAACTCGTTAGGGGATTCGATTTAACTTCGCTACTCGCTTATCTTTCCGATTAATTTCCAATTGATACCTTTGGTAAAGAACAGCACGTTCGTTGCGAAAGAACTGTTCGTGATACCGTGAACTGTCACGAAGCTTGCAAAATTAGGAAAAGTAAGGAACAGCTCGATTAATGACAGTAACTAGAATTGCAAATTATGTACCAAATGTTTGAAAGAGAAGTCCAAAGCTTTAAGAGCTTATAGAATTCACCGAGTGGAGTAAAAGATGTCTAATCAACGTAAATTCTATAATCGATCCTTTCGATTTAAAAGCAACATTTATTGCACAGGCTAAACCCAGTAATTGGACTATTAAAGATTGCATAAGAGAAATCACTTGACAAACACTATTATCGTGTGTTGCAATTTTTTCACCAATGCATCGTTGTTTTTTAAATGGAATTTTAAACTTGTTTTTTTGAAAATGAAACCCTATGAACTTTCGTACAAAATGAAACTCTTAAATATCATATCGGATCGAGGGCGTGGTTTGCATCGAAAGGTCTCTCTAGAAGTTTCATCTCGTGGATTAAGAGACTAAGAGCTGATCATTATCATTTGACTACCTCCTTTTTACAATTAATACGTACAGTCTCGGATCCGAGTTAGACTAAGAGCTAATCATTATTATGAGCTTTCGATTTTCTTCAAAATTATAAACGCTATTATACGCAGTCCAGAATTATTATCTTTCATTAATGTTGCACCGCGTGGATGTGAATGAGCTCCACGCGGAGGGGGCAGCGTACGGTATACTTGTGATGCCCCTTTTTCTCAGTGTGCCGAATCCCTTACGAGACACTGAGCACTTAGGTGGCAATAAAGCGCAGATTGTGGTGTAATTACGCTTTATTCTACGATTATGATGTGGGTGTGCGTGATTGGTGTGTGCGTGGTGTATCGTCTTCTCCCTTGCCATTTTTCGTTTCGTTTTCCGTCTTCCGTTTACCGTCTTGCGTCTTCCAGTTCTAGTTCACGTCTGTCGCGTCTTGTCTGAGCTCCAAAACCGTCTTACGTCATCTGATGTGTTTTGTTTGATTTCTCACGATCGTCTGATGTTTCGTTTTATAATTTTCTGATCCCCAAGAAGGACTGCGAGGCGCGTCTTCCACGTATTATTGCCGTCGCAACAATTAATTTTCATGCTCCTTCAAGAAATTTAAGAGACTTTCGAATCTTTGTACCTGACTAGCATATAATACTGCATGACTTGAATCAGCAGACCCTATCAATAGAAAATGTATTCTTGCAAACAATTTCTTACCAAACCTTCAATTTTTTAGCAATAGTATCTCTTCGTTTAAAAAGCAGATCTTAAATCTCTAAGCAAATTGTTTATATCAGCTATATCGGCATTTGTACCATACATAACCTATATTCTTTCTCTCTCTAACAAACTGATGCATTTTTAGTTCTTTGTTTATACACTAATGGGTTCTACTAAATTATTATTAAATGAAATAAAATTTAAAAAAAAATATTAGTTCTTGCAGGAGTCCAGAACATGATGTGAACCAAATAGTTTGGCAGTGTCCTTTATACGAGAATGAAAGATGTGACACGCTTTCCAGTCTTAACCGTTTGAGTGCCAAGCGGCGCGATCGCGCTTCTTCGATTTTGTGTCCAAAAGTGCTAACGCTTTGGAGTGCGAAGCCGACAATCATAGCGCGCACGGTTGGTGGTCACAGAATATCAGAAGCGCTATCGCGCCGCTTGGGAATTTTCGATTGGGAAACAATAAAGATCCGTGATACTCAAACGGTTAAAATTAGAAAGAAAGGATTTCATTTCTTTTATACGATGGGTGTTTTTTTTTTTAACACATTCATCACCGCGTCACCCATATTTGGGTGACGAGTATGCTTCCGTGGGGGCCCCGTCACCCAAATATGGAATTGGAAATTCAATCTTCTTGTTCAAGTTAAATAAGATTTTCAGCTGGATTTTAAAAAGGAATTTAATGGAATAAGCACTGAATTATAAATATAGGATATACAACATAAAAATATGAAAAATATACACATTATACAATACTTTTTATTAATTTATATTTAGGATAAAATATTACGTTATACTGTGTCGCATGGTATTCGTTAAAACAGTCTAGACACATTTGAGGTAATTTTGGACAATTGGAACAATAGGTCGTACTTTTTTTACATTTTTCTTAATTGTCTGCCAATATGTTTATGACTGGCAAAACTTTACCAAGTCTGCTACTCTGTTCTATCGTTTCGTTATTTGCAAAATGCAAGCTTGCTGATAGTAATTCAAAACGATTACAGGAAATGGAAAATTGTAAATAGGGTCCGTTGACTAACATCTAACGAGCGGTGTCTGTATTAGATGCATCTAAATCATCAGTTCGATAACGTTCTAGTGCTCCGACAGTAGGATTTGGGTCCTGTGAGAAACTGAACCGAATCGCGTTGGGCGACGAACCTGTTAAATAAATGATTGCTCCGCTATCGATAATATATAAATTTCTTAAGAAGCACTCTATGGAACTTTGACCCTATGCTAATTTCTGCTATTCTCTCCGATTTATTCTGTTTCTTTGAATGCGTATTTGATTGATAGTCTCATCGTTGATATACAGGGTGTCCTAGCAACGGTAGTACAAGAGAAAAGGGGGTGATTTTACGTGAAAAAACAAATCGAAAATAAAGAATAAAATTTTGTTGTTCGAAGCTTCGTTATCGAGAAAAACGACTTTGAATATTCACCGGGTGTGCGTGCGCTTAAATTTGATTATGGCGGATGGACCATCGGTATAACAGCGTACCCGGCGAATATTCAAAGTCAATTTCCTCGACAACGAAGCTTCAAACGAAAAAATTTTATCCTTTATTTTCAATTTGTTTTTTCACGTAAAATCACTCCCATCTCGGATGTACCACCGATACTGATGTATCTATAATCTACCCATCTAAGTCATAGTGCACGCGTACTCGGTGAATATTCAATATCGGTTTTCTCGCTAACGAAGCTGCGAATGAAAAAATTTTATTCTTTATTTTCAATTTGTTTTTTCACGTAAAATCACTCCCATCTCGGATGTACCACCGATACTGATGTATCTATAATCTACCCATCTAAGTCATAGTGCACGCGTACTCGGTGAATATTCAATATCGGTTTTCTCGCTAACGAAGCTGCGAATGAAAAAATTTTATTCTTTATTTTCAATTTGTTTTTTCACGTAAAATCACTCCCATCTCGGATGTACCACCGATACTGATGTATCTATAATCTATCCATCTAAGTCATAGTGCACGCGTACTCGGTGAATATTCAACGTCGATTTTCTCGGTATCGAAGCTTGGAATGAAAAAATTTTATTCTTTATTTCGGATTTTTTTTCATTTTTGCACTACAATCACCCATTTTCAGGTTGTACTACCGTTGCTGAGACACCCTGTATAAATACTTTTATATCAGTTGTAACTATGTCTTTTTTTATATTTACGTGGGGGAAATCTTCGTAAGATACCCGGTCCCCCTAGGGGAGGGGGCGGGGTTATGCGGGATTTTTACCCACTAAAACTCCCACGATGGCCATCCTTTCGCGATATCGGAATGCCCTGGACTTCGCGACGACGCAATTGCCAGGACGCCCCCGCGACGCAACCCGATGGTTCCCTCCTGGCGTGACGGGAACTCGCACCTCGACCACACAGTCAGCACACACGCGATGACGGGTCGCAACATTCAACCACACGCATGCATGCATACCCTGCGGACGTCGCGCGCTCGGATCATGGTCTCGACAGACGGTCCCCCACCCGCCTGCCCGTGGTCCCCCCTGCTCTAGGTTACAACGGGGGAGAGAGACTGTCCCCCCTTGTAACTATGTCTATGTTGTAAGGATGTTTGGTTCTTTATATGTATGTTTGTGTATATTAACTCTTTGCGAGACCTTTGTGTATATTAACCCTCGAGAGATGAGCTTCAGTCACCATTTCATAAAATTTGGAAGATCGATATTAAATAATGTATCAAATTTAATGTAATGTAACAGTGTGCGAGGTATCGAAATCAAATAATTCTACAATTCTATTATTATACAATTCTGTATTTACTGCTCAAAAAAGTATCGTCAGTTTTTTAGTAGGGAATCTTTGAATTTCTACTCTCCTCTAGCCAAAAAGTCGTCGAGTGCAAAGGGTTAATAACCCTGAGAAGAGATTAATAACAAAATAAAAGAAAAGAAAAGAAAAGGAAAAATGTAATGTGTTCAATAGTACAATGTATACTTTATTATAACCTTCGTCTCTCCATATTCTTTTACAGAGAAGAGGTTATGTCACTGCTTTGTCCTCCAATCTAATACCCCCACCCTTTGTCAATGATACTCATCCTTCATCATTCGCAGTGTCTCGCAATCTCGTCTTACAATTAGTGTATCTCCAGAATGCCACTGCAATGTACAATAATTCGATTCTGTAGATGATTCTACATTGAAAAAGAGTATCATATAGGACAATTAACACTTTTTAACGTGTTCAACTTTTTATCAAAATCTCCCAAAGTTTTTTACAGCTTTTTTCTGTTTCAATCGCAACAAATATTCAGCTTGGCCCAATTACTAGACCCTGTGTACTGTGCATGAATATTCATGCACATTAATAATACATTAATATGATACCGTGAACGGATTTCTTTGCAACACGTTGAATACAAACCGAGAAATTAATTCAGAAATGCTTCGTTTAAGATCGTCAACATAAAATTGTTATTAATATGGATCAGAGGTTACTCGACAGATGCGAATATAGTGCAAGACTTCTTTGTTGCAACAGATATCCGATGGTTATTGTATTTATATCTACGATATATAGAGCTCACATAGAGACAAAATGATGGGACACTAAGATTTTCAGTTCTCGACTAATTTCAAGAAGGTATATCTCGGCAAAAAAAATCGTCCAAATGTAAATAAAATTTGATTTTACAGGGGAAAGTTAGTATTGATCAAAGCAGTTGATAGAGATTTTGGAAAATAATTACTATCTTTGGAATATTTTCGTAAAAATAGCAAAAAACTATACTTTTTATTTATTGATTTCATAAACCTAAGATGGTAAGCAGTTTTCGATTCCAAATTAGGATTCAGCATATGAAAATATCTAAGAAGCCTTTTCATTTTCGAAAAACAAAATTTCGTTGATTTATTTTTTGATACCTGCGTTATCATTTTATCGCGACCATTTTCACGTAAACGAGTAAACTTTGTAGAAAAGAATGTAAACTGTAGTTAATATAATATTAACAATGTAACATGCAATAGTAAAAATTGTCCAAAGTCGCGTATTTACAGATTCTCAAGCAAGAATTAATTTCAGTTAGATCGATTTTAATTCAACTAACTGAAAATACAAAATAATTCGTACTTAATATAAACATAATGAAGCATCGGAAGAAAAGAAATCATTGGAAAAATAAATTACAACGCATGACAAAATGATAACAAACTCTACGATTTTCAGTATTCCTCGAGTAATTTTAAAATGCTATATCTCGAAAAAAAAAAAAATCGTCCAGATATAAATAAAATTTGTATAAATATTGTTATCATTTTATCGCGACCATTTTTCACGTAAACGAGTAAAATTTGTAGAAATGTAAATTGTAGTTAATATTCTTCTGTATTATTGAGGACCAGACACATTATACGAATACATATGTAACACATGCATTCGTTGCATTAATTTCAAGGAGCACTGCAAACTACAGGGTGTGCTATAATTTTGTCGCGTACTATAGATCAATATCTTTTAATACTTTCTCGAATATAGTATTTTACATCGTTTTCCATCCATTGCCATAATTCCGGCATTATTTATGGGCAAGAAATAGACCAAGGTTTGTAAGTGACTCCTAAAAAGAAATCCAAGGTATTCGAGTCAGGTAATTACAACTGTGAACTGATCTACTTTTGAAGTAATTTCTCTATTTATATTCAGTGTACTGCGAAGAAATTCACTTACGATATCGAATATCAGGAAATAATAAAGGTTAATTTTACGTCGAAAAGATTGATCGTAGGATCCATGTTCATTAGACACTTTTTGCTTCTTTTTATGTTTACGAGTACTATAAACGTTTAAAATCGTAAACTTTATTTTTAAACGTTCCGCATAAAATCAGCGAAGAAATAGTTTAAAGGCCAAACTTCAGCGGTGTATCCTGCTCTGTCTAAAGAAGAGAAAACGTTATATAAACGCGTACATCCCTGTTTACGAGAATTACGACACCTGTTGATGTCAAGCAAGACATAGCACCCAGATTACGAGACTAGACATTCGTCGAAAATTTCGAAATTAAAATTTTGTATTCGCACGAATTAAGGATCTAAATTATAAATTATTTATAAGACAAAAATCTGTAGGAACTATGAAATTAGGAAAATTACGAATTAAAAATTCTGTATTAGCAATTTCTCGGCTTAAAGCTCATTAATGGAGTTTGGGGAGCATCAGGGGGCAAACTTTGAGAAGTTTGTCTAAAATTTATAGCTGGCTTACATAACCGTTTACAGCATGATGGAACCATTTATAGTATAGCATATATGGAACCGTATATACTGCCCGTGGACAAAATTTTTGGTCAAACGCGATAATACGAAGTTATCGAATATTACCGTGACTTTTTAGATGTAAAGTGTTATAAGCATAAAATGGGGTGTTAAATCGATTTGATAGGAAAATAAAAGAAAAAAAATAATCTAAACCTTTGTTTATTATCAAGGTGAAAATAATGAAAGAATAAGTATTATTGAGTTTGGTCGATATTTTTTTGCCAGGGGTAGTAGTAAAGGAACCATATTCTACAGTACACCCAATTCTGTTTTTACACAAAGTTCTTTTACACGATTTTGATTTAACACGAATTAGGAAAAAAATTTAATTCTCTGTTTACACAACTTATTTTGATTTAACACGATCGACCCAAATTCTAAGAAGAAAATTTTGCTTTACTTTTATTTTTATAACTGCGACATTGGAGACGAGGAATTAATTTTGCGTAAAAGTCAGTAAATAGTAAGTTATAGTTTTAAAACCTTTGTTTTATTAACCCCTTAGCCTACAATATGTGACAATATAATTAACATATAAGTGAGAACGAATAAAATCTTTTTATGTGTAACTCATATTATCTTGCCTAATTTTTGTGTTCATGAATTAGTGACATGTTTTTGTCCTTTTCGAATCATAATTTACTTCGTATGATACATGTGCAATCTTTATGAAATAAAATGTTTAAGATCCTAATATGAAAACTCATGGTTTATTGTATTATTTTTGCTGATTTCTTGGGACTGGAGCCAATCTTCTATTTTTCCATAGATGTAATATATTTTTTTACACGTATTCTTCGGAAACGTATCTATTGTGTAAAAACAGAATTAGGTGTATGTATGAAACCAAATTATGATAAATGGATAGGAAGATCATAGAGTTAATAATATGAAAATCATGTTTAAATAAATCAATAATCGAAGGACGCTGTGGATATAAACAATTACATATAAATAATTAGATTATTATTGTAATATTAAACATACTGCGTCCTTCCAATTTCAGATTCTAAATAAGATTCTACAATTTTGAACGAGACATTACCTATTAAGCTGTCCACAGATCTAAAAATTTGTAAAAAAGATTAATTGTTGAGTTAAGTGGAGTTTAATTTAAGAGATTAAAGTGTAAATAACAGCATGTAAAAGAATAATGAAAAAAAAATGAAAGTTAATAAATTATAAATTAATTATAAATAAAAAGATGTAAATTAATAAGTACGTGCAAACATAATGAAATATAATTTATACTGGTAATGGTAATTCGTGCGGGTTATACTCGTCATCCTTAATTAACAAGTTATAATAATTTGTAAATGATTTTACAGGCCTTCGTCATTTTTCCATAAATTCCATGATATTTATGAACAGAACATTCAGAGTTGTAGATTCGAAAATTTTTCCTTCCCAAGTTATCAATACTTTTAATATCTCTTTCACGAGTAAGCGTCTTGAGACGATTTTCTGTTTAACCGTTTGAGTCCCAGAAGCTTTTGGAAGAACTCGGTCGAAAAACCCCGAACAGCGCGAAAACGCTTGTTTAATCGAGTGTGAAGAAGTCCAAACGGCGCGAAAGCGTTTGTTTAATTTTATGTCGAATAATCCCAATGGTCGCAATAACGCTTGTTGGTGTTATGTGACGTACTGCAAACACGCACATGTGACGTGCATCAGCAAAGTTGAGCGCGTCATTTCGACTGAAGAGCGCGATCGCGCTGCTTGGGACTCAAACGGTTAACTCACTAGCGTCACCACGGCACGTTTCTGCAATATACGTTTATCCTAAATATCCTATATATCGAATTATTTTCTAATTTTCTTCTTAGTACATGTGTCATACTGTTTTTCATAATAAAATTTTTACAACCTTTTTGTACTAGTGAACAGATTAATATATTTTATTTAATATTACACTTTGTGTCATACGTTTAATATTAATATTATTTTTATATAAAAATTTTAGAGGGACTCTTATCTGAAAGTTATCACGTATAGAATTACAAGCGCTGTTATCTTTATTCTATGAGAATGAGCAACTAACTAAGGCTGATGGTAAGTAATCTTTTATTTATCTTATCTACTTTTCATAAATTTTTTCCTTTTCATTCAAGGTATTTCGTATAAAGTACTATATAAGGTAAGATTAATTAATTCAATCTTTCTCTCTTTCTCCTCTTTCTGTTTTCATTTATGATAAATATTAATATTCAGTATGTTATATCGAATGCATTTAATAGGATGATTTATTATACAGGATGTTTCGAATTATTCAATATATTTAACTAAAACTGCATTTAGAAAACTTCTGGAGACGAATGCATATAATATAAGACAATGTTAAATTTGATCAAATAGTCGAAATAATTATTGGAAATATTTTCATAAATTTTTAACGCAATTGCAATGTTTTGTCGACAACTTCGAATAAATAAATTCAGTAGATCTTGTAGATTTTGGTGAACTAGTCGATACAGTCTTTAATCTCTACAGAAACTTAGTAGAGTAATGCTTACGTCCGAAACGTGACAGTGCAGCAGTTATAGCAAGTTAAAGTTTGCTAAATGTGTCTGCAGATGTCGCGAGGTACTTACGCTGTAACAAATGTTCGAATGTTCCCCCATTACGCTCCAAACATCTTTCCAAACATCTCCTCGCGTTTGGGTTAGTACTTTTATTATATCCCATTTTGTAACTTTTTATATGCCCTTTCGTAATTTTTAGAAGAGAATTCTTGAAATTTAACAGCACGTTAAAAATACACTTTATTCTTCAAGCATGTTAAGGAAAATATGTCGTTATATCCTATGATCAGAGTGACCCTGAGATTGGCTCTGTGAAAGTGTGCCAATCCAATTATCTTGATATTATACACTAATTGGTATCGGCATGAGTACACGACAATATTTCCACGAGAATGTACCAATAAATATAAGTGATATTAAGGAAACTTGAGATTTCAAAAACTTTCTTTTTATATAGACTATTAAACTCATTATTAGCAATATGCATATTATATTATTATATATGTATGATGATGTACTTACATTTGAGTAAAAGATGTGTATAACTTGGAAAATCAAATAGAAATCGTTATATTGATCAAATGCATAAATAAATTTATTATTGATCAAATATATAAATCAATTTTTTATTGATCAGATATATAAATAAATTTGTTATTGATCGAATATCTAAATAAATTTTTGATTGATCGAATATATAAATCAATTTTTTATTGATCAGATATATAAATAAATTTGTTATTGATCCAATATATAAATCAATTTTTTATTGATCAGATATATAAATAAATTTGTTATTGATCGAATATATAAATCAATTTTTTATTGATCAGATACATAAATAAATTTTTTATTGTGTAGAATTACTGACCTATTGTGATTAGCTAAATATGTTATACACATATGAAGATAATTGTAGTGATACGAGGAAGACGAATGATTATAAACGATTATGTTTCGATCAGAATGAAAGTAAGCCTAAATTGTGTCAAAAGCAATTTGCATCTCCTCAGAAATGGTAAAATTACAACATCTAAAACAAGCCATTTTGATTCCTTTGTTAGTTCTATTGTTAAATAATTTATAATTATAATTAACGTTATATAATTATTATTTCGTTATTAATAATAATTAACAATTACTATACATGTATATTTCTAAGTGCAGCGAATACTCCTTAATATAAGATGCAGTTATGAGAAAAACTGGAGGCAGAATAAAAATTGTCAAAAAATTGGTGTCGATAAAATATTATTAAAATCAATATTGCCAATTCATCAATATCGACACTTGTTTAGTGTTACAGAAATAGAGTAAATTACTAAACTGTTTTAATATTAAATTAAATAGTTATAATTAATGATTAAAATGCTTGTTTTCTGTTTGATTCTTATAACAACGATTCATAAACTACGATTCCATATTTTTACAAACACATAATAAATTTTCTTTTAATACTCGAACAATCCATCAATTTTTGTTAAAAGCATTATTTCCATTTCCAATTATTTTCGAATAAATATTTCGAGTTCAAGATATTTTTAATTTCTTGATCTTAAAAAAACCAATTAATATCAATTTCACTGCATTTCTACTTAGAATTAATCGTTTTACAATAAATAGAGGGTGCAGAGTCGCTCTGGAATGATTTCAGTCACAGCAAGGTATAAACTCATTTTCATAACAAGCTCCATTTTCTTTTCACAATTTCTCTTTACCTCGTGCCACTTTTATTTCTCCTTTTTATCCGTTTCGCAAGTAAATATAAGTTGTATGATATAAGTTGGAATAAACCAACGACTTTTAGGCAAAATCCTTAATGTAAGCTAATCCTCTGCAGCACTGAGCAGTGTATATTGACCTGGAAGCAAAGCATTTTCAGCAATCTCTCGAGGTAAATTATTGGCTCGTTTTTGCGATATTTCTTCAAACGAAAAGTACTCGTATCTCGTAACACTCGCGAGGAAAAAGAACGTTCGTACGTTTTTATCCGACTTTTTCGCGGACGTAGGGTATTAAAGTTTAGCCTGTTCCCGTGGTGCCTTCTTCGTTGCTATATGACTTCCTGCGAGGCAACGGAAATACGACTAAACGATGAATACGAAGTGAAAGGAAATTAAAAAATGCGAAAGTTGCTGAGACAAAAGTGCAATAGAGTAACGTCACGAGAAAGATATTTACTCGGGAGAAATAGGAAATGGGTGAAATGAAAGGAGCTAGTAAGGAAATCAAGGTAAGCGGATTGAAGGGAAGTTTGAAAAATAGATGCGAAATGAAGAAGTCGGGGAAAGTAGAGTGACTGGACTGGAAATAAAGCATCAAGCGAAGCCTCGATGTGTCTCGGCGAGACGTAAGAGGCATTAATAATTGAGTAAGAGATGTGGAACAATGGGAAAGTTTCCAGAGGCGAGAGGAATGCATGGGACCGAAAGTTGCGGGAAAGAAAAATATATGGAGGTAATTTTACAGATATCGATTTTCTATCGATTTACGTCAAATAAACCGAAGACTATGTTGGCGTGGGGCCATTTTAATTCGCGCGAGGAAACGACTTTCCTTGAGCAACGAGCTAAGGTGGTTGACTTCCCAATCGATTCTTCAATGATAATAAATCAGGGCGTAGACGGTCGAAGAGTGAGAATGGAAAAAGGTGAAGGTGTCAAAGTGAACTTTTCAAGGGAAACAAATTTTTTCATTGTCAAATGTCACTTGTTATCGAAATGTAACGACATTTATTTATCACTCGGATCATTATTATTTTTTATCGCTCTACATAACTTTACCGTATCTTTGAATATTTTAACCAGTTAGCTGTGGCGCCCCCTTTTGAGAGCGCGCACCTATATGTGTCGCGAAAATCGAGCAATGACGAGTATAATCGTCAATCACAGAGTAAGTGTCACTGTTAAAATATTGGATCAAAAAGAGTTTATTTTATAAAATTGACAATTTTATTAATAATATTTACTTATTTGGTTAACATCTATTCTCTTATTGGTTAGTTTTTATGGATATCTATGAATTTTAGTGACTGTCAAAAAATAGCTAGGTAACTTCGGGCCAGCAGCCATCAATGGGCTCAGCGCCTGGTCAGCGTCACGCGTTTGTCCCGTGGTGGACCATCCCTGAAGGAACTCTATCATAAATCAGCTTTCCGACTTTTGCTTTTGCCCCTTTTATGCTGACATCTAAAGAACGTTATCATCGTGCATAAATAAATTCGTTATGCGAACTGATAAGCTGTTTCAGCCGGTGCATACGGGAACGCATGAGTTCATCTCAAATTATTCATATTTTTTATTTGTTTGTTTTATTCCGGCCTGGCCTCAAAATATTCTAAACATCTTGAAATTTGAGGATATGTTTTATTTTTCACAAAAATTACAATTTAAATAGCCAATGGTCACTAGTTTTTACGCATGACGAGTATACTCGTCGTGACACAAAATTCTGCCACTTCTCCATGACGAGTATACTCGTCAATCACAGCTAACTGGTTAAAATACCACTGATTAACAATAAAATAATTTTGGTGTTTTACGAAAGACTGTAGGCCATTATGAATTTATTATTTATTATCGTTTAATTTATTATTGATTTGTTATTTATTATGGTTTAATTTATTATTAATTTATTATTTATTATCGTTTAATTTATAATTGATTTATTATTTTATTTAATATTGGTTTATGGAAAAAGGCTGAAAGTGGCAACCAGAAGCAAGGAGTAAAAAAATTTGAATTTTCGCCTAATTCACGAATTTAAAAAACTGGTCATGTATTACACAGGGCATCCCATTTAAGTCAACGAAAAATTCCGTGAACAGGTGATTTAAAGTGTCTGTCCCTTAGTATTTCGGACTAGAAAATGCAAAAATACTAAATACTAAAAGATGAACTAAAATACTATAAGCACAAGCCAGTTTATCTTTTTTAAATCACTATCCTGTGAGATTTTTCGTTGTGTCAACTTAAATGGGTCACCCTGTATATTCCACGCCAAATACGAAATACTAAAAACTGCTTTGAAACTATTAATTATTTTCATAACACTTCAATTCTCGTTTAGTAATATTGATGCCTATACAAACATCGTTTTTGTAGAAAATAAGAAAGAAAATTTTAAAGGAAAAATTGCACTTTTAGTCTTTTCTATTTTCACTCTTCATTTGTTTTCCGTCTGTTGAATTAGAAAGGGAACCGGTTAAAAATTAAAGTATGGGTAAAATAAAACTCGCCATATTGCAACAGAGGTTAAAGAATTTATTCTATAAACACTTAAGGGAGTACTTCCGACAGTATACGTCTCTTCTCGACAAGTGACAACTCACTCAAGATTTTTGGGTTTCCTTCCACAGAGGGTAAAAATTCTTCCACTACATCTAGACCCTTACAGACCATGTCATAAATTTCTCACGTCTATTCCAACATCGTAAACTCGCAAATCTTCACTAGTTAACTACAGTATTTATTATCAAATATGTAATTTTTATATATAAATTAAATATAAATGAAAATATAAATTTGTATATAAATTATATATCAAAATTGTGAAGAAGAGCAACGTTTTCTATATTATCGAGCAATTTGGAAATTTTCATAACTAGTTAGATGGTAATGGATAAACAATAAATGAGCCGTAGTTTTGAAAATGATTTAAGTCATACATGTACCACTTAAAAATGTTATAAATGTCGGATTTTAAATATATCATAAATTGGAAAAATTTGTTGGAATGCTAAAGACACAAGTCAAGACATCTTACATATTATTATAACCTCGATGTTAAAATGTTTTTTGATTACATACTAATGTATGATTGTGTACGTGTCGATCGATCACCAGCCAAATTCCTTTGTTCAAACGACTCAGTCTCTATGGAATCGTTGTACAGCATACACTGATCGAGTTATCAATTATTAAAGCATTACCTTTTTTATAATTAGTGTTCCTTTCTTTTTAACTCCACTGCCATCCCAAATTCTATCAAAATTAATTACGACAGAGCTACAAACTCAAACCAACGGTCCAATTTTATATTATTTTATCAAAAACTGTCCTTCTTATTTTAATGTAAATAATTGCAATATAAAATAAGCGATAGAATTATTCCTTTCTAATTTTTCACTTAGACGACTTTCATAATAACAAATACATATAAAAATATTTTCTAATTACATACAGGATGGTCCACGAATCGAACGATATTTGAATTTGAAGTTACTTTTGCCAGTTTAACAAAAACTTGTTTTAACCAAATTGTGTTAGTATGAGATGAAGAAATTTTTTATAAAAGCATAATACATTTTGTATTTTTTAGATGGTGTTGTATATTTTTAACTCAATATTCTTAAACTGTAGAGGACTGATTAACTCTACTCTTGCAAATTTTGAAAAATTTCACTGTCAGAGCATCTGACGGATTTTTACGCTTAAAATAAATTTCTTTTTTTATCTTATTTTATTTTATGGCGTTAGCTGGTTTGGCGAATGGAAGGCTGGCGTATAACAGCAAAGCAACGATAATATTTATTTTGCAACGAGGTACCACTTCTGATCAGTAGTATTAAAAATGTGTAAAGCTTTGACACAACGCAAGTCCATCCAAAATGGCGTCGCGAAACGTTATCGATGGATCTGTAAGCGACAGGAAAAAGCTTAAAAATCAAATCGATTAAATATTAAATTATTTAATATACTGCGGTATTGGTGAGTGGACCCAGTGATTGTCAGCACGACTGATGAGTATTCGGAATGGTGAGATAGTGGATCGAGAGGATGTTTAGGCTAGACTACAGTGAGTCTCCCATAACGCGGTGTTTTTATAACGCGATTTACATATAACGTGGAGCGAAAATTGAAACAGTTCTCGCATAACACGTTTTTCATACACGAACATTCCAACAGAAAATGGAAAAATTGAAAACTTGAAAAATTTATCAACGAATGTCTGAATTCTGATCAAACTGATGTGGTTTCATAATGTTAGTGGTGGATGAAATATTAATAACAATAAGAACAATTATTCTTTTATTTATTAATCTTTATTTAATAACAAAAATGATCAAACACTAATATTAAGTTTAAATATAATTAATTTATCACAATCACATGCTCACACATCTTTTGACTATTAAAACACAATTGCAACTAACTTTTGTCTAATCACTCTCGTTTTATTCTTTCTTCTTTCATACATTAATGAACATACACGATTCACGCAACACCTCAATCATTACACGCATACTCATTTATTACAATAACCTGAATTCATTAGATATTGGCATCCCATGCATACTTGTCCCACTCATCCCTTTCTTACAGACATTGCTCCTTTATTATATCAACACATACATACTTCAAAATCTATGTAACCATTTGTTAGTGTTTAGGGAGGTATCAAGAGGGTATCGCGTCGTTCCCTTGATCTTCCTGGTCGCGTGGTCTCCGCCCGAAATAATTCGTCTTCGCGGTTGTAAGTCGCGAAGATATCCCGATGTGGATGGACGGTTCGACGCGACACGGTATCTCGTCGACTTAACGAGGAGATACGAAAATCGTCTCGTGTTATAAGACACCTGTCGTCTCTGATGTTTCGTTCGGAACTCGTTGGAAAGACCCGATGTCGTTGAGTGCTCGTTCGGAAGTCGTTGCAAAGAACCGATGTCTTTGCGTGCTCGATTGGAAGTGTCTTTGACCAAGGGCGTTCCCTTGGTCCGCGAATCCGTTTCCTTGGAGCGAGGGAAGGTTCCCCCGAAAAACCACGATAGTGGAGGAAACCCTCTCCTCCAAGGTGGGGTACCTGGGGTTCACTCGCGCGCCGGTGACCCCATCGGCCGTTTGTTACCCCTAGCGAAGGCCTGAGGCTTCCAACGTGTGCGGACCACGTGGAGCCCTCAGGCCTATTGTCAGCCAAGTCTTAAAGTGATGGATGAAAGTTTAATAACAACAAGAAGAACAATTCTTTATTTAATAAGAAGGATTATAAAACACTAATATAACATTTAAATATAATTAATTTCGCACAATTACTCAATGACACAACTTCTCACTATTATATCTCAATTACAACTAACGTATCCGAAATCACTCTATTTTTTCTTTCTTCTCATACATTACAGTGACATACACAATTCACACACACCTCAATCATTAAACGCATACTCATTTATTATAATAACCTGAATTCATTACATATTCCAATCCCATGCATACTTGTTCCACTCATCCCAACACATATATACCTCAAAATCTGTGTAACCACTACCACACCATTACCACATATAAGAGTGTTTGAGAATAAATCATTTGTTTCAGAAATAAATATGAATAAGAAGAAATATGGAATAACATTGGTGGATAAGAGATGGATAAGAGAAAAAATTTTAATAAGGGCTTTGATAGGCGCTCAAAAGATAATTATATAAAACAAAGTAATAAACCGTTTAATTTTAACACGTTAGAATCCTATTTTAAATTATAATGCGTCACTAATATGTATCAAATTAAGTTTTGTTGTTGGAAACAATTTTTTAATTTATAATTTTATTATACGAACTATGTATTATGTTCGATAAACCGAAACTCAAATATGTAAAAATCTATATATTCATTGCCATTTCTATTATAAAATTTTATTTATTAGCTGTATCAATCGCAACTCGATACTTTGAGAATGCAGCTTTTATATAGGTTTGATTTATGTACAATTTATTTACTTCTGAGATTCCATATAACGCGGTATGAATTCATTCAATTTGTATTATTTCTGAGTTTATATAGCGCGGTTCCTATATAACGCAACAATGGTTTCCGTGTAACGCGGTATGAATTAATCCGATTTGTCTTATTACTGTGTTTATCGTAACGCGGTTGTATGTAAAACGATTTTCTGATTTCAATTAATTCTGATTTTCCTGTAACACGGTTTCGAGTAGAATGAATGAGTTCCTACAATGCACGTGGAATTTTTGCACACTTGGCAGTGTGTAGTATAAGTATCTGGTGTGCACGCTTATGAAAAGGGATGCCAAGAGATTAGTACAGGAGTATCAGGAGGAGTGCCAGAAAAAAATGTCAGAAGAGAGAGTGTCGCAAGAGAGTTGCTATTGAGAGCTCTGTACGAGAGAGAGTGCACATTGAGCTCTATTTTAATTAATGTAATAAAAATTACTTAAAAATAGGAAACTATTCCCACTGCACTCATTCCTGTAATATCAAATTATTCACCCTCGATATATAACTCTTTAACTGAGAATGACGAGTTAACTCGTTATATAGACCATTGATATTTTCAAAGCAATAGCACAGTCTCTAATTTTCAGTGTTGTTTGAAACTGATGTATTGTATGTGTCGCGTCGCGTCGCGATCGAATTCTCGTATATTCCGACGGGTTGTAAGGCCGTCTCGCGACTACGACACGTGTTGCCCGCCAAATTAATATTGGGCAACTGTTTAAGTTGTACGGGGCGCCTGTGACCGTCACCGCAGGCGGTATCCAGAGACGGATACCGGGACGGTGCAGGTATATCGGCACACGCCATCCTGCTGGGACCGAGCGAAAGCTGGCAGCTCCGCCTCCACGTGGCCCCCGCTGGTAACGAGGCTGCGGGCTGCTAGACAACCCGGAGCCACGGCCAAGTGAGCTGCTTCCCGTAAGGGTAGGTCCAACTTGTCCGATGATCCTTCAACGGTGAGGGCAGGGTTTTTCCAAGCCGCGTGTCCAACACCTAC
>NW_016909928.1:1057749-1115829 GCF_001483705.2 Eufriesea mexicana
TGAGCTCCTCGATCTTCCTAAGATCGGCCTTAGGAAAAATCGGGAGCTCGCCAAATATGATTGGCTGTTTTTGACCAAGGGCGTTCCCTTGGTTCGCAAGTCGGTGACCTTGGAGAAAGGAAAGGTTCCCCCAAAAAGCAACGATAGCGGAGGAAACCCTCTCCTCCAAGGTGGGGTACCTGGGGTCCACCCGCGCGCTGGTGACCCCATCGGTCGTTTGTTACCCCTAGCGAGGGCCTGAGGCTTCCAACGTGTGCGGACCACGTGGAGCCCTCAGGCCTATTGTCAGCCAAGTCTTAAGAGCCGTCGCCTAATTTCGTTAAATTAGGGATTTCCAGGATTCTCGTGTTCCGCGACACGAGAAGTCAAAGAAAAAAGGTAAAGCAGTCAAACATGCTGAAGGCATGGAGCGGAAAATTCCGATGCCGAATTGTTCGACCCTAAGACCTGGCTGTTGGAAGACCGTAACGGGTCTTCCTTGTTCCACGACGGAACAGTATGCATATATTACACTTGTATTCGTATAATGTTCTTAATAATATACAGGAATATTAACTACAGTTTGCATTTCCTTCTATAACTTTTGCTTTTTTACGTGAAAAATGGTCGTGACAAAATGATAACGCAGGAAGCAAAAAACAAATCAACGAGATTTCGTTTTTGGAAATTGGAAAGACTTCTTACATACAGTATGGTTGTTGTGGTACAAGTGCTTATAACTACTAAACAAATTGATTCGAAGGAAAAACTTTTTAACATATTCATTTGTTATCTATTCTAGTTTATCACACAGTAGAAGCAATAATATAAATACATTGATTCACGAAACAATAACAAAATTGTATTTATTGAACATTTTGTGGGTGGACAAAAGTATTGGCACACTGGAATAAAAACGTTTAAAAATGACTTGAAATTAAATATTGTGGGGATGTTTAGTTTTTAAGTTGCGTGAATGAGAAGTGATGCGTGGTGACGAGTAAATGTGGATGGATGGCAAAACTGGAAAAACAAAAGAAGCGCGAAGAACAGAATGTGTCTGACCGAGCTGTGAGTGAATGTTCCTATTCCGCGTGACAATGTGCGATGAATAATAATCTGGAAATATAGTGGGAATCTTTGTAAAAGCTAATGTTATTACTAAATAGTTTAATAAGTAACTTCGTCAGGTATTTATTATCCACCACAAATATTAATATTTAGTTGGCCCTCTTTTCCTTTTAAAAACTTCCTTTAATCGTTTGGGCATTGCATCGACTAACTTTTTTGTAAAATCCGGTTCGATTTTATTCCATTCTTGTAAAAGAACATTCTTCGAGTCTGCTTTGCTTGTTATACGATGTTTTCGAATCCGTTTTCCCAATTCGTTCCAGACATGTTGGATAGAATTCATGTCTGGTTTCTGGGGTGGTGTATTTAGGGAATGCGAAGTATTATAAATGATCCAATGGCGTACGATGTAAGCTGTGTGCTTTGAAACGCGGTCTTGTTGGAAATAGACATTCCGCGGGAAATTTAATTTTTCCGCACTTTTGAATAAATTTTGTTTTAATATATTTAAATATCTCTAGCCATAACTGATGTATACATTGATTATTCTAGAACTACTGCGGAAATAAAGTCGTCAGTGATCAAATTAATCGAAAGGCTACAGTACTGTGATGATGGCTGCTCTCAGTACTGTATTGTCAATTATTAATACCTCCAGATATAACTGATCTGTCTTTTGTCATTCTAGAACGGCTATAGGATCTAAATCATCACTGAACTGGTTAATCCAACAGCTACAGCGCCCTGTCGATGGATGTAACAAGAACCCTACTGTCAATTGTAAATACCCCCAGCCATAAACGTACTATACATTGATTACTCTAAACTTGCTTTGGAATTTACATCAGTGGACAGACTAATCCAACGGCTACAATACTGTGATGATGGCCGTACTGAGAACTGTTTCGTCAATTGTTAATGTCTAGAGCGATAACGCGTCAGTCCTTTGTCATTCTAGAATTGCAATAGAACGTAAATGTCTATTTGTCCATAATATCATCTATAAAAATTAATTCGCCAACCCCAGATGCTGCCATAGAACCTCACACCATAACTCCACCACCTCCATGTTTTACACTCGATTGTAAATTTTGTAGATCCAATTCAGTATTTGGCTTTCTTCCAAACTAATATTTTACCATTGGATTTAACTATATTAAATTTGCTTTCATCTGAAAACAGTATGTTACTCCAAAATGTTGAATCCTTCGTTATAAATTCTTTGGCAAATTCAACCATCTTTCGACTTTTTCCCGATATGTATGGTTTTCTTCGCGCAACACACGCAGAATATCCAGCAGTTTTAAATATCCTTTGCACAGTTTTCGAACTTACTTCTTTTTGACACTCTTTATTTAATATCATTCTGAGTTCCGAGGATTTTAATTTAGGATTTTTCTTCGCTTCGTTTACAATTTTACGTTTTTCTCTAACAGATAACGTGGGAGAACGACCACTTCGATTCGCACTATCAAAATCTGATTGATTTATTATAATATAGTATTATTTCTCTCTCTTCATTTGTCATTTCTTTCGCTTTTCTTGGCATTATTACATTTTCTTACTTTTCCTGTTGCTAAACGACTGAAGTTTAGGATGATTGTTATTAAAAATGACTAATCGGGGTGTTACCTAACTAGATTTTAAAATGACGATCGGAAATTTTTCAAACAAATGCAGATATACTACATTTAGCGTGCCAATAGTTTTGTCCATAAAATGTTCAATAAATGCATTTTTGTTATTGTTTCGTGAATCAATGTATTTATATTATTGCTTCTACTATGCAATAAACTAGAATAGATAATAAATGAATATGTCAAAAAGTTTTTCCTTCCAATCAATTTGTTTAGTAGTTATAAGCACTTGTGCCACAACAACCATGCTGTGCTAATACTTTCATCCAGCACTGTATTTTGCTTTAAAACTACTCGAGGAACACTGAAAATCATAGAGTTTATCACTTTGTCGCATACTTATTAGCTTTCTAAAGTGTGCTCCAAAATTCACGCAAGAAATAATTTTGATAAAAAAACAAACAAACCTTTATTTTTAAAATATCGTTCAACAATGAAGGCACGTTGTATATACTCGTAGTAACGAAAAACGTAGTGTTCTATCATTTTATCGCGTGCTCTATAGATATAATAGATAGATATAAATACAATAACTATCGGACATTTATTGTAGCAAAGAATTCTTGTACTATATTCGCATCTATCGAGTAATCTCTGATCCATATTAATAACAATTTTATGGTGGCAATCTTCAACGAAGCATTTCTGAATTAATTTCTCTATATTTTATCATTTTGTCATGAATTGTAATTTATGTTTCCAGTGATTTCTCTTTTTCCGATGCTTCATTATGTTTACATCAGGAATGAATTATTTTGTATTTTCAGTTCGTTAAATTAAAATCGATTTAACTGAAATTAATTCTTGCTTGGGAATCTTTAAACGCGCGACTGCGGAAAATTGTTACTAATAATTCAAACAGTCAACATATATTGGAATATACTACCTATTTAATAATTGAACTTAATTAATACCGAATTATCAATAATAATTATTAGTCAATAATTCAAATTTAATATCTGCATTGAATCTCGCCTTTGTTAATATTATTCCACGCTTTTGAACGAATATTATATTTCCTATCCTGCATTGTTCGTAGCTTAGAATGTTAATAATAATTACCATTAATATTTAACTTTGTTGAAAATAATAATAATAATTTTTCAAAGTTAAACGATGCATTTGGATAGGAAGGAATAAATTTATCTCTTCCTTTAAGTAACAATAATACATTTTCATTCGAAGAGAAAGTCATAATCGAGAAATAGGTTACCACCACGGCTATAGGTCGTAATGGTTTTTGATATTGCTTACACAAAATGCAACGTCGCTGGGTGAACGCGAATGGAATAAAAAGAGGGGAAATAAATTGGTTTCGATCGGACGAGTAAGTCGAAGTGAGTAGAAAATAAGGAGGTATATGGGAAGGATTTTTCTGTGACACGAAACCCGATTGTGAATAATGATGCGAATAAAAAACTGTTTCAAAAAGGTATCCACCTGCTTCTAGAATCGACAATAATGTTTTTTAAAAGATATCGTTGGAAATAATCGACGGACGATCAATCGACGATAGACATAAAGGAAAATGGCGATTCGAACGGGGAAAAACCGTTGTAGTATCTAGAAGAACTAAAGAAAATTGACAAAATTGGATTTTACGTGATTTAGATGACACACGAAAGCTGGACACAGAGAGGAAAGCGGTTATCTCGTTGTCTCGAGTAAATAAACAAGATTAATTTTTAAAATAGGTATCGTAGTATTAGATCCAAAAATGGAAATAATGAAAAATATTGAGAACATGGTCTGAGTATTGAAATTTATACGTGCATGCAAAATACATAATAAAACCATCGAATAATTATCTCGCTATTTCAAATGATATTATGACTTGAGTCAAAAAATGATTAGCGAACATGATTAGATAACGATAGAAAATACGTTTAAAGCAGTTTAGGCTGAATATGTAAATGTACATGTGCAGTCTAGTCTTCTATAACGCGATTAATTCGTACCGCGTTATTGTAAACCGCGTTATGATAAACATAGCAATAAGACAAATCGGATTAATTTATACCGCGTTATATGGAATCTCAGAAGTAAATAAATTGTACATAAATCAAACCTATATAAAAGCTGCATTCTCAAAGTATCGAGTTGCGATTGATGCGGTTAATACATAAAACTTTATAATAGAAATGACAATGAATATGTAGATTTTTACATATATGAATTTAGGTTTATCGAATATAATACGTAGATCTTATAATAAAATTATAAACTAAAAAAATTGTTTCCAAGGAAAAACTTAATTTGATACATATTAGTGACGCATCGTAATTTAAAATAAGATTCTAACATGTTAAAATTAAACGGTTTATTACTTCTTATATCTTTGAAACAAATGTTTTATTCTCAAACAAAAATTGATAAAAGAATTTGTTTCTTTTTAATAATGAAGCAGGTTTATTTAATTAACACTTAGCCGACCGATCGGGGAGATCTCCCATTTTGACCTTAGCAACGTGTTTTTCGTTTTCGGTTATTACTCACACTACCTCCATTTGGAGTTGGTCGCAATTAGTGACGAACTGCTTCTATAAAGCACAACATATAATAAAATTCACAAATTTTGAAGGCCCCTTATTCGGTATTTCCGACCCCATTTCGATCCGTTGCCGATCAATTTCTATCAGTCATAAAATCAATTCGTGTTACTTCCGAAAAATACCCGGTGGACAGCGCAGTTTGGGTTCCCCGAGCGCGGTGGAAACCGTATAGTTTGCTCTGGGACGTGCGGTCGGCTATGTGTTAACATAACATGGGATCCATAATTTATATGCAAAATAATAAACAAGAATAAAAGGTAAAAATAATTTTGAGAGAAAACGAGTAATGTACTATGAAAATTGCTTCATTTAAAGAGTCAAATGAATTAATTCGGATGCTAGAGGTTCCATTGTGTTGAATATTTTTGCAATATTTTGTTTATATGGTATATTATTTTTTATCATTCACTTGGTAATTGTCAGTTCGATAATTAATAGAATTAATTACTGTAGTGAGAGATGTAGAAGCCTCCTGTATTCCATATTGCGTTCGACTGATTGACAAATATAAGATTATATCACATTGCGTACGGATGACGAGATATCTCGTCTTTAGCAAACCGAACGTTGTGGTCGGGCGACAAGATGTCTGTTGGATTGATTTGACGGACAGGGGTTTTTTAAAGACAGAAACAAACGAACAGATATATGTATATTTGATAATATGAGACGATACAAAAGAAAAAACAGTATTTCTTTCTCTCAACGTACTATTCCACAGCATGGTTAATTCGCGACTGTCGCACGGTTCAGGTTGTTACGCGAAAAATTGATAAAAGAATTTCTTTTTTAATAATAAAACAGGTTTATTTAATTAACATATCACACTAGATTCTTCTCAACTCTACACACCATCCTCTATTCTCGACTACACATCATCTATATGCCTCGCGCCCTTGCATCCCTATTTAAAGCCAGATCCATCTCATTCTATACACACGCTTTCTCTCTCAATCATTCTACAGACATTCCGACAAAAGGATTTGCCGCTATCATTTGTTCTTTCCGCGCCAAACACCCGAGTCGAGCCCGATCTTATATACCCCGTTGTTATCACCTGACGTTAAGGTGGGGCAATCCTTATCTACTCGTTACACACGCTACCGTTTGTTCTTTCGCCCTGAACGCCCAAGTCGGACCCGATGCCGCCGTTCGCTATCCCTCGCTTTTCGAGAAGCCGCCCAAGCGTTTCCATGCACTTAGAAGTAACCATGCATATCCCTACCATGCATGCAGTTTCCATGCACACCCTGTAACGTCCTACGGTATCGAATCTCTACGATTTCCAAGAACGCTTATCACGCGCCAAATTAATATTGCGTGGCTAGTTGTAATAATAAGGATCCAGAATGTGTGTGGTCAAAAGAGAGTGTTTATTCAGAGAAAAGTGTAGAATAGTTATAATGTAGACGTTAACGGAGTACTGTTTCGAACACGCGTTTGTGTGTGTAATTGAGATGTTTTAAGGATCGGTGCCGAAGACGAACTGACTTCTCGATTTTGCTCTATGTCCTGTCTCGTCATGTTCGGTCCGCTGTTTTCTCTAGTTTAGTTCTGATTGGGTAAAATAGATGTTGGTGGTGGGAAGGTAAAGAGTTTTAATTGGACAGAGGGTGTGACATAAGGACCTTTGGCTAAGGAGTAGGAAACTGACAAGGAGCCGATTTCTGATAGTCAATGACGTGATTTATAAGTGGTGTCCGTCCGTCGCTTGTTGGGTCTGTCACAAGTGGGTCCCATCTGTCGCGTCTGGTATGGTACTAGTAAAATTCCTAATTTTGCTTTACCTTTATAAGCTTAATCCGCTAGAACGGCGTTGAGGCACATCGAACCTCCGGGATTGCAGTCGCGTTATAAAATATAAAATAAACCGTTAGGTCTGTTAAAAGTGTAAGCCTTAATTATAAAATCATATTCTAAACACGCTTTCCGGGACGGAACACATCCACTCGCCCCGTTACTACTCTTAATACTTTGTTAATGTCCTCCATCTCTCGCCATCCCACAATACATTGCACAATTATAGAGTTTCATTTGTTTAACTTCGTTCACATACACAAAACACACACCAAAATCATTTTACTAGGTCATTTACTAGTTATTCAGAGAAACGAACGGAACTTAATTTTAAATATGTCGTTAGTACCGCAGATGAATCTAATACCAAAATCGGAAACGTTCAAATCATTGGTCAGGTGTTCAGATATGGTTGAACATTTATTATATAAACACCCGTTATGTGGACGTTTTATTATACGAATGGAATATTAATTATAATATCGTGTGTAAACATTCAGTCTTTATTTCTTTTCGTAAGATAATGATGTCTATTTACAGTGATTCAGTATGAAATTACTATAATACGTTATATGGTCAATAATAGTAATTAAAAAATACTGTTGTTATAGTATTTAATATTATTATACCGATATAATAATTATGTGGCACAACTTTATCAAAATAGGAGTAAAAATTCACAATTGAAAAAATGTATGACATAATTAAGAAACTAAAATATATAGAATGAACAATAAATTTAAAAATATGGTGTTACAAAATCTAGTGTAAATTTGTCTTTTTTGTTGTTTGGTTTTGTCAAAAGGAGATTCTAATATTCTGTGCAATACTCATATTATTTTTATTTTATCTTATTTTAAATATAAAATAAAACTCATTGTCAGTCCTAATCGTTATTTTTGTCTTCCAATTAGTTCATATAATATTCTACTGTATACAGGGTATTCCACGGATTGTTAGGCAGGATTTTCCAAGTACTTGCGATAATTTGACAAAAAATATAACAAGTTTATATTTTTTCTTTGTTGTGAATTCTCGACGATTTGTAGATAAATTCTTAAATAAGTTTCTAATAATACAACATTTACTAGAGATTCCTCGTGTGAATGTAATTTCGAGTCTTAATAATAAACACAAGTTATTATCATCCATTCGTGATGATTGTCATTTTTGGTTACAATTTTCATTTCTTTGCCTTCAAGATTATTCGAAGGTCTTGGTATGCTAGGTCATCGAATTCGGCTAAATATGGGCTATAATAATATTAAGTAAAAAATCTACAGTGATATTTGAATTTGACATTCAACATTTTGAAAGAAAAATTTTCGTTTAATTTTTTTTCGGAATTCTAAACAACATAAAAAATACAGTAACATTTGAGCCGTTCACTGCACAAATCGATTAATTCTACTTTTTGAAAAATCTTAAATGTAATTGTCAAAGCACTTGATATAGTCATAACTTTTTATATCTATAATAACTTTCCCCGATAATTAAGATTAACACCATTAAACGACAAAAATTTTTTGGCCACTGAATAATAAATAATTTATTTCAGAGGTCACTTTGATTAACTCCGTACTCTAATGTAATTCGTTGCAATAATGCAACTCAAATGCACTAGCAAGCTATGAACGATAACGGTGAATTTCTTGAGTGCCGTCTTATCAGAATTTAAGTAAAATTTAGTAAAATTTAAATTTATTACTTTTTTCACTTGCCAAATCGATTAACTCTTCCAGTAACATAAAAATGGTAACGTTACTAACGATTATCTTTTGGCTATATTTTCTTATAAATTTTATATACCGTTAGATGAAAGTTACATTTGTATTTATGTATTCTACGATATTTATTTCGATTTAAATTATAAAGGGAATTTTAAAAAACGATATACATTATTTCATTGCATTTCTCCACTTTTTGTTTTATGGAGTTAATCAATTTGTGCAGTGAACGGTTCATTTATTCAAAACATTTTTTTATCGGATTATCAAAAGTATTTGAAAAATTCTGCCTAACACATTTTATATATAGATACAAAACGCATGCCAAAATCTCCATAGATTATTTTGTTATCTATAAGAGATAAACAGGATTAATTTCAGAGGACATATTATCCTTTGTGACCGAAAATGGCTCTGATACGATGATAGAAAATTTTCGAAACAATGGTCAAATATCGACGTTATCATACATATTTACGTGCTAATTATTTAATGCATACCAATACTGATAGCACTAATTATTTAACTATTTCAAAGAAGTTAATAGAATTCAATTATAAAATCCGTATCGTTACTCGTGACAAAAATACATTTCAATATGATGACAAAAATTATTCAGATAATGGCTGAATAAAAATTTACATATATCGCACATGCCAAAACCACCGTTTCGTCGAAAAAGACAGTTGGAACAGTTTGATAGACATTTGCAGAATTTATTCATTTTTATTTCGTATATATTGGAATCACCATCGTGACAAAAATACACCGATGAATATCGAAGAAACGAAAAGCAATCGTGTTCCATGATTTCCCATGTTGAAAATTGCCATAATAAAAGACACGACTATGAAATTATCCTTTCATCTCCTCCGCCAACCCTTAGGAATTTCCATATTTTCAAATATCTAGATGATATTCGATATCTAGACAATAAAGAATTTATTGTTTCTAAAAAGGAGGAACTTGTGAAAGAACGTATTTAAATATTTTTTTGAATTGAATTTGAATGAATGGTTTGTATATTTGAAATAATGACATCGAGGAGCTCTTTTTCCGATTACTTTTCCAATTATCGCACTTTCTCGCGTTATTCTTTAGAATAATTTTATTTTATATCGAAGACGAAGTTAGTGCTAAATCGATGGTACAAACTTTTTACCAACATCGTTTGTTTTACGAAGAAAAAGAATTTGAATGCGAAATGTCTCGAAACATGTTTTTGAAAGATCGGTCTCTGTTCCAAAAATCTATAAAAATTATTTAATCGATGAAAATCGAGTAACGTATAATATATTTAAATCACCTTGATTAAAATTGCTTAAAAAGAAATGTGACGTTGAAATTACTTTGATTAATACTTGACCTACGAAATCAATCAAATTAGTTCAATCAAGCATTTCGAATTCTTTTGTTCCCTGTTACTGGAAATGTAGTCCTTTAGAGAAAATTAATTTTAACATTTATTGAGGTAGAATTATTATACTATTATAATCACCTACGTACAGTGCAATTAAGTCCACATTTCAGGTCGATAATTCTGACGTTGAATTCATGAGATTTGAAAAAGCTACGTGTCATTTTTCATCTTTATTGGGAAAGTCCTGGTTTTGTTGGAAAAAATTCAGTTTTATTAAGGAAATACTAATTTTATTCAAAAGAACCTATTTGCTTAATACTTAAATGAGATTTGAAAAAGCTACGTGTCATTTTTCATCTTTATTGGGAAAGTCCCGGTTTTGTTGGAAAAAATTCAGTTTTATTAAGGAAATACTAATTTTATTCGAAAGAACCTATTTGCTTAATACTTTGACCCAAAATAAGGATTAAAAATAAATTTTCCTTTGCATTTTAATATTTTATCTAATTTCATACAAAACACACATAGCGTGGGTGTATACAGGGTGGATCGAAAATCGTAGTACATCCGGGCAAAGAGTGATTTTCGATGAAAAAATAAGGAAAATGTTTAGTATAATATTTTCTCATTCGTGGCTTCGTTTTCGAGAAAATCGATTTTTAAGTTTACCCAACTATGTAAACGATTAAACAAATCTCTCACTTGCCAAATCGATTCACTCTACGAGCAAAAGGTAGAAAATTATTTTAAATATAACAAGTTAATTACCAATCAAGCGATTTTTAAAAAAGTTTGTTAAGGTTCATAAAGTGAAATTAATTACTATGGCTCGAAAACGGTTGAAATATGATTTATCATTTATGGACCACATACAGGTTTATCGACAAATTTCGTCAGATGAGTTAGAAATTTCCAAATTATTATTATTAAATTAAAATTATTCGTGCTATTATTCGCAGCCCGTAGAATATATTGACTATAAAGGTTTCCGAACTTCACACTTCTAGATTTTTGCTTCATATCAAGGGACAAAGGTCGGTTCAAAAACAAGTTTACAAAGGTAGATTTGACGAAGAAAGGTTACTGAAAAATTTAAAAAATTTATACAATGAAAAAGCGGTAGTACACTGTTGAAACATAATTCTCTATGTGCGAGTTTAATTAATGAGAAATAAATAAAATACGAGGTTAACCCTTTGTGGACTAGATCACATTCGACATTTTATTCCAACCTATTCATAATTAAGAACATGCTACGAAATGACATTCAAAGTTTCACCCTATTTTCATATTTTTCATATTAGACGATGCATCTACGTTGGCATATTTCTTTCAGATTAAATTATCATACGTAGGGTGGACCACGTAATCAACTAGATTAGTTATTATGAAAATAAGTTTAATTAGCTATTATAAAAATAATAAAATAATATTTTCTTGAAAATGATAATATGTTAGAGAATAATGAGAAGATAGTGACACTTGATTTTTGTAAACGATGAATTAACCGTGTCACTAAGACAGAAAGAAAAGAATTTAATAAAGATAACTATCGAAGTGATTCATCCTGTATAACAGGATTATACATTTTATGCAAAGTATCTACGTGACAAAACAAATCGAAAATAAAGAATAAAATTTTATGATTCGAAGCTTCGTTATCGAGAAAATCGACTTTCAATATTCACCGAGTACGCGTGCACTTAGTTATGGATGAATCGTCAATACATCAGCATCGGTGGTACATCCAAGAAGGGGGTTATTCTACATGAAAAAAGAAGTTCAAAATAAAAAAATAAAATTTTTCCATTTGAAGCTTCGTTGTCAAAAAAATTGACACTGGTATACTGTGATCCATTCACCTAAGCCAAAGTTAAGTGCACGCTTACTCGGTGAATATTTAAAGTCGATTTTCTCGAAAAAGAAGCTTTGAATGAAAGAAATGTTATTCTTTATTCTTTATTTGTTTTTTTCACGTAAAATCACCCCCTTTTTGGTTGTACTACCGTTACTGAGACACCCTGTATATTAATCCCTTCGTGAATAAAGATTTCGACAGTCTTAAGACGATGTTCCATTTAACTCACTAGCGCCACCACGACCCATATCTGCAACGAACGTTTATCGTAAATATCGTACGTAACGTTGAATTTTGTAAAATTTTGCAGGTATAGTCTTCGAATTCGTTTCTGATTACGCTTGTCATATTATTTTCTCGATACTGTTATCGCAAATTTTTCGCGATAGTTTAAATTAATAATTTTAACTTAATAGAAACGCTATTAAACATCGTTAAAGACGAAGTTAATTGGTAGGAACTTCAAGTAGAAAATTAATTTCGAATTCGCAGACAACTTTGTATTATTTTACTCACACTATCGTCTGTAGGCACTACCTTGAACGGAGACAACCGTTAGTAAAATACTGCGCGACATCTGAATTGTAAATTAACCCTCTGAGCGTCGCATTAGGAACATTGTCAAACTACGCGATCAAGATCTCCTGAGCCCGTATCGCAATTGTGTTTTGAATCATTTACAACACCAACGTGACAGTGAAAATTGCAGACTATACTCTCCAGTGGCTGAGAGGGTATTACTTTGCAAATCCAATGGCGAAGCTTGCACCCATTTAGGGGAAAGTTGCGCGGTACTGACTAGCTTACAGAGGTAAACAAAGTTAGCTTTCGCTCCTCTAATTAAACATTAGCACTTTTGTTGTAAAAACAAATTAATATAGTAAACATGTATTACATAGTTCGGGGTCGCATTATTGCTCCACGACATTATGGGACGTTACACGAATATATTTACATTTTCCTGCGTTCAGAATTTTGCTTTTCAAATAGGTAAATAATTTTGTTATCCTTTTCGCATAGGTAAGTATCTGTGATCTATTAAAAATAATGAAATACCCTGACTTTGTAATATTTTGTGTGCATTAATGCATCATAATCTAAAATGTTCCTATATATTTTCTGTGCTGTAGCAATCAACTCTAACTTAATATTTTTCTCCATCTGTCAACGCAATTAATTAGCAATTACATAATTAAAAACACGACTTATTTTTAATTTTTAATTGTGTAGCACTATTATAATATAAAAATATAATACATATTAAAATATGTATTAAAAGTATTCATTTATGCATGCTGTTTACGCTTTATTTTATTCTCCAAGTTATTATAGTAAATTTAATTTTCATTTTTATAATGGACTATGTGTGGTAATAGTTGACATAGATTTTTCATATGTGTATATCGATGTGAATGTAAGTGATGTTTGCAAGAAAAGATGATTGGGGAGAGTATACATGGAATGTCAATATGAGCAAATTTAGGTTGTTATGAAAAACGAGTATGAGTGTACTGAATGAAGTGTGATATGGACCGTGTATTTTTATGCAATGTATGAAAGAAGAGAGAAGAAATGAGAGAGTAGTAGGTCAATTGCGATCCAGAATTCATTGATAGTAGACGTAAGAGTGAGTATCGTACGAAAGAGCGAGCATAATTAGATATATTTTATCAATCATTCTTATACTGTTTATAATATTGTTAAATAAATACTTATATACATACATATATGTATATCATTATATTTACTATTATTATTATTATTATATATTATATTATTTATATTGTGTTATATATATTCTATATATATGATATATTAATATTATCCTCTACTAACACTATTACCCGTCGTTACTTTAATAAATATATTTAATATGAAAAACAGCAAAACGAGGAAACATACATGAACCTACGTCAGAGTATTCACATAAACACAGTTGTTTATCGCATATACCTTAGAACCTCGAGGCAATACTTTAAGGATTAATCGTTTGTAGATATAGTTAGACAAACCTCAAAATCGATAAAAAAAAAAAAGAACTCTCGGACGGTAGAATGTTATATTAAATTTTTTACCTTATTTTTCACATGGTAAATAGTTTTCCCCGGTTTTTCCTCTCCCGATCGTTTATGCGTGGAAGTTTAGCAAACATCGGCCTTTCTTTGTAAACCCCTTTTACATATCGGACAAAGGAACAAAGTTTCTCAAGTTTTATGAACTCATTGCCTGGGCTGTTTCTCCTCCTTTTCATTGAAATTTGTTTTGAAAAGGTTCGCAAAAACGTTACTGCGGAATAAATGGTCTACCGTATCTCGGGCCGAAAACAGAACAGTGTAAATTTGCTTGCTTTTCTTCGAAGGTAGTTTTCCTTAGTTCAGAGTTGGGCAAAGAAGCTAATCGATGGTGGAATTTGCGATGGATATTGAAAACAACTGCAATTCTCGCAAACAAAATATATTTTGAATAAAAATATTACGATAGTAGTTAAATATAGTAGATAAATAAAAATAAACGATGTAAATATAGTAGATAAATAGAAATAAACGAAAATATTCGATAAATAAATATGAAATTTCTTGACTAATATTTATTTAATTCTTCATGTATATACTCGAATATAAATGTTTTATTTATCGTTACAGTCAGTTTTTTCACGTGGATGTTTATTCGCGGTTCTCGCAAAATTTTAACCTCGTTGTTAATATTTTCTATTATATAAATCTTGGGAATACGGAAATGAGTTGAAAATATTTTTCTCTGAAAGTGGCTTTCTATATGGTAATGAAAGTTATAAATTAACGAGATAAATAAAGTTTGAAAGATGTGCGAAAATTTAAAAATTTTGGCATTTTAATTATTAAAGAGTGGAGGTAGAGAATTTCAATGTATGCAAATATGGCTGATAAAAAAAATTGTATTGTATATTTCTAATTTGTTATTGGAAATAAAATCATTTCTTTGTTTTTATATATAATGCATATTCATAAATGTTCTTGTTATTATGAATAAATAAATTGCTTTAGGGGGAGGTTATTAAAATGGTATAGAAATTATTGTATGTGTCATTTGAATTTCAAAATACATACGTAAACAAATAATATATATACTACATATATGTATTGGCTTTTTCTAAAAAGGAAATTTATTATAAGCTTCATTAAAATACGACAGTAAAACGAATATAATTTAAGCAACTGGTTTTTTAAATTCTACTTATCGACTTTTACATATAGAATACGGACCAAATATTTGCACATATCAATGACAGTTAAAGAAACAAAATAACGATATGCAAATTTTTGTATATTCTTTATTTTCTGAGACACAGATTAAATTTTTAATTATATATAAAATGTCACTTCATCTTATTTTTAATTTTACTATATATTTTTTAATGTATATTTTGTAACTCTTGGCATCATGTTTATATTATTTACTCTTCTACTGATTCTTATACCAGATTTTTTATTAATTCTAGTATCAATGCAGAATATTAAAATGCTACAGATACAAATAACAATCTTTTTTATTTTCACGGTATTTTAACTGAAAATTTTTTTAAAATAATGAGATTCTAAACAAAAATTTCTTTTTTAAATTTAGTACGTCCACTCATAATATTAGCATTCGATGATAAGTGATATAACATGGTAAGCAGTAAACTGCGTCAGCACTGACACGCGCAGCTTCGTCGCAGTAAATAAAGGAGCAGGATCTCTAGAGACCCCGTTACCGTTTCGTGAGGGTTAATAATTGTAGGGATTATCCTAGTTTAAATCCCTCGTAATAGTGGTTTAGAGGTTTTCGAAGGCTTTTAGAGGCTTCTTTAATAACAATAACAGCTTTATTTCAACTCGAAGACGATACTCGTTCGCTCAATCTCAATCGCTCACGATACTCTCAAGACTCTTTCTCAAAACTATCCTTCCAGAACTCTCTCTCAACGATAACGAGGCGAGAAACCGAATCGAAACGATTGCATGTGACGAATGCGTGATCATATCAGTTCCCACTTCACGCAACCGGAATTCGATGATTACGAACTTTTTTAACACTAGGTTTACGGACGCTATCTGTATACCCATTTCTAAGGACACCTGTCAAATTGATAGGTAAAGGAAACCACGTGCCTTCTTTTTTAACGATTACTTTGATTTAAAAATAATTATATATTATATTAACAGTCTTAACCCCTTGATTACGGCAGATTTTGACACGTGACGGCCGTACCATACGACAAGAATTGAGATACGATGTGCGCCATTTTTGTGAAAACAAGCGCCCTCCGTGTCAGAAAGCCAAACTACGCCGAGCGCCTATACGCGCACTATGTATCACAAACGCAAAATTTCTAAGCGCCTATAGGCGCCCTTCGTATCACAAACGCAAAATTTCTAAGCGTCTATAGGCACCCTTCGTGTCACAAACGCAAAATTTCTAAGCGTCTATAGGCGCTCCCCATGTCACAAACGCAAAATTTCTAAGCGCCCATAGACGCCTTCCGTGTCACAAACGCAAAATTTTTAAGCGTCCATAGGCGCCCTTCGTGTCACAAACGCAAAATTTCTAAGCGTCTATAGGCGCTCCCCGTGTCACAAACGCAAAATTTCTAAGCGCCCATAGGCGCCCACAGTAGTCAAGGAGTTAATATAAATTAACTAAATCTCTTACCATCCTATAATTGGAGCAATCCTTCTGTCAAATTGACAGGTTCCGTAAATCTAGTGTTAAAATAGTATGAATTCTGAAATTCTTTCAAGAGCTCATAATAACTGGGGGCAGGAGTCGTTTGTGCAGCCCAAGAAAATAGACCAATAGCTGTGAATCACCTAACTGATCATGCAGGTGTTAATGTAAACATTGTTATCTCGTCTCTTTAAACTGACAATAGTGCCTTCCACGCACTTCTTTCACATCCCATACAGTCTAGTCTCCTATAACGCGATTAATTCATTGGAAATAAAATATATCGTTACAAATAATCGACGGACGATCAATCGGCGATAGACTTCAAGGAAAATGGCGATTCGAACGGGGAAAAACCGTTGTAGTATCTAGAAGAACTAAAGAAAATTGACAAAATTGGATTTTACGTGATTTAGATGACACACGAAAGCTGGACACAGAGAGGAAAGCGGTTATCTCGTTGTCTCGAGTAAATAAACAAGATTAATTTTTAAAATAGGTATCGTAGTATTAGATCCAAAACTGGAAATGATGAAAAATATTGAGAACATGGTCTGAGTATTGAAATTTATACGTACATGCAAAATACATAATAAAACCATCGAATAATTATCTCGCTATTTCAAATGATATTATGACTTGAGTCAAAAAATGATTAGCGAACATGATTAGATAACGATAGAAAATACGTTTAAAGCAGTTTAGGCTGAATATGTAAATGTACATGTACAGTCTAGTCTTCTATAACGCGATTAATTCGTACCACGTTATTGTAAACTGCGTTATGATAAACATAGCAATAAGACAAATCGGATTAATTTATACCGCGTTATATGGAATCTCAGAAGTAAATAAATTGTACATAAATCAAACCTATATAAAAGCTGCATTCTCAAAGTATCGAGTTGCGATTGATACGGTTAATAAATAAAATTTTATAATAGAAATGGCAATGAAAATGTAGATTTTTACATATTTGACTTTAGGTTTATCGAATATAATACATAGTTTGTATAATAAAATTATAAACTAAAAAAATTGTTTCCAACAAGAAACTTAATTTGATACATATTAGTTCTAACGTGTTAAAATTAAACGGTTTATTACTTTGTTTTATATAATCATCTTTTGTGTGTTTATCAAAGCCCTTATTAAAATTTTTTCTATCGTAAGTTCTCTTATCCACCAATGTTATTCCATATTTCTTCTTATTTGTATTTATCTCTGAAACAAATGATTTATTCTCAAACACTCTTATGAAATCGCTTCAGTCTAGTCAGAATTCAGATGTTCATTGCTAAATTTTTGCCATTGGAGTCGTTGAAATATTCTTGTACGAAAAACGCGTTATAAGGAGACCACGTTATAGAAGAACTGTCCCAATTTTCGCGCCGTGTTATATGGAAATCGCGTTATAGGAACACCACGTTATAGGAGACTTGACTGTACACCGTTACGCATTCATTTGCTTTCATTCCATTCTCAACCTTCCAACATACCTAAACTTTCTCTGTCATAAACAGTCCTTCCACTCGATTCTCTAGCACGCGGTGACTTTTGTCTTTCCGCGCACACTCACAGTATATTAGCATACGCTATGCATTCATTCTTTTACAACCATGTCCCTAACACTCTTCGCATCCTCTCAAGACCACCGTACCTATTCCGATCCCGCAAAATTATTATAATTAAAATGATACACGCCTTTTTTACCGAATTTTAAATATTCACATGTGGCCGTTTGAGATAAGTACGATCTACTTAATCTATATTTTTAATAGCACTGTTAAAAAATAGTAATTTTATAAGAAGGAATTAAATTTTATAAGAACAAGAAATTTTACATAAATATGTAGGATGGCGAATACTTGTCTCGAGACACCGAAAATTGTCGAAGGAACAAGGACACAATAACACAAACTCAAAACTCGTGAACTGATTTAACTTAGGAAAAGAACACCAAGATAACGAAAACACACAAAGACGCACTCTTTTAAAACTCTCTTTCTAATACTAAGCGACTCACGCTTCTGCTGGTCACAACCGATTTCAAAGGACTCTGTTTTAGTTGTCAAGGACCACGCTTTTATGCTTCCCTTAACCTACGCTTCACCTCCGCGCAGGGGGCAATAGACAACTATATGTAGGATATTTTTAAACACCGTTAAGGCACGATGGTCGAAGTGCTCCTATAGGGAACACCTCGCCAGCTATAGAGGTCCCGTTAGAGTCTGGCGGCCAGACGAGTCTTAGGAAGTCGGAGCCAGGCCACGTGAGGTAGCCTCGCGCAACCCCGGTTTTCCCCATCGTAAACCGGGGGTGACGCGTCCGCGGTCACCTCTCGGGAAGGGTTCCCGCGTGGGTGACCCTTCGGAGAGCCTAACCCGAAGGAGGAATCCCTTCCACCCTAGAGCGTTGCGTGGAGGGAGTTTTCTCCTTCTTCAGGGGAGGTCCTTGCCTTCCAGACGGGCTTAAAAGGGCCCGCTCTGGAAGACAGAGGCAGAGAGTTAAGATAGGCTTAGAGCGAGCGTTATTGAGAGTTGTGATTGCGAGTTATTGTAGAGAGTTGCGTTCACTGAGAGTCGAGTCGAAAATACAGACTGAAACCAATCCAGTCCCTATTCTGCAGTAACTCTGAGTACCCGAAGTACTCTCCAGCGACGTAGAGACTGTGTGACTCTACATATAGCAACACGCAACTTAATTCTGTTATATAGAATAACTTTTCGATTTGCTTCTAGAAGATATCGATCGGTTTACAATTTGTTTCTGTTGGCAATAGCCGATTCGCGATTTCTTTCGGTATCCTACAAATATAATTTCTTTTATTATTAGGCGTGAGTGAGGAGTATGCAACGACGATAACCTGAGTCCCAAACGAAGCGTCGATCCTCGAGTAGGCAAAAGAAGCCCACCTTTAACACTAGATTTACGGAACTCGTCAATTTGTCGGATGAGTTGCTCCAATTATACGATGGTAACAGATTTAGTTAACTTATATTAAGACTGTTAATATTGTAATTGTTTTTAAATTAAACTAATCGTTAAAAAAAATGACACGTAGTTTTCTTTACCTGTCAATTTGACAGGTGTCAAATATGTAGAAATAGGTATATAGATAGCGTCCTATCTATAAATAAACCTAGCGTTAAAAAGGCAAACCGGGATACGAACGAGACAGTTTTATGAGGACAGTTTGATGGGATCAGTTTTATGTGAGAGCCGAGAGAGTACTGTAGGAGAGTAAAAGTACGATCAGCCACTGAGAATTAGAATTATTTAACCCAGCTGTTGCGGCCCTAGGACCGCAATGTCCCAAGTCAAGTGGAGGCCTGTTTTATGCCTCTATTGCAAGGGTCCCTTCACTTGCGCATGCTCAGCGTCACCTAAACCACCGCTAGGATAAACCGTGACCAGGACCCATATATTATTCTCTAGACGACAGGCATAAGAACCCAAATGTTTAAACTACCACCACCACCGAAAGAGGCTGAAGTTAGCATACACCCCCAATATCATACCAACCAATGAGAAGACAGTCGATCCTTATAAAACTACCGACAAGGCATTCGCAAGAAGATTCTCAGTAAAACCTCCATCACGACCACATCAAGATTCTCTCTAAACTCCATCACGACCACAACATCAGCAATCGAGACTCACCAACACTCAGCGCAGGAGACTGTCTACTACTATAGAACTCCTTGCAGTTCAACACCAACCAGGTCTACCTCTATCAAGTTAGAGTGGGCCGCATCCCAAGAGCATTGCCGCAGCAGCGTAACGGGCCTTACAACCCCGTGAAACTCCACCAGCGAGTTGCAGTGTTCGGGACGCAACACCAGCCATCTCTTCTCCTCCCCTTACAAAACACGTTTTCTACCCCTAACAAAATTGCAAATTTCTTTTACAATAAGAAATCATAAAGCATCGTAAATGGTATATTTATACGAGTAATAAACAAGTCTAAAAATTGAATTTTTGCTTGCTTAAGTGATTGCAACTGGAAATTACAAGTTTCGTGGAAAGCCTTTGTACGTCTAATTTCGGCATGTTAAACCTCGTTGACTCTGAGAAGGGAAGGACACGAACTGTCTGACTTCGATTTTAATGTCCTTCTGCAGAACAAATAGTAGAGGTGTGTTAGAAGACTGTTTAATCATCCACAGGTATTTACCTATGTACATTAGATAAACTCCATACAGGCTAATTTTCCCTTTTTATTCCTTACTCATCCTCATCGCTCCATTGCTCACACCAATCCCGAACTTTTCTGTATCATCCTCTTTTAACCTTCGATCTAAAGACAACTCCCACTTACTTCCTGATTCGGATATTGTGGGAAAGGGATATCTGGTGTAGGGTAGATATCGATTCCAACGTTCGGTTTCCAAGAGTGAGATTTATTTAAGTACAATGAAGGCGCGATGTGTTCCAGCAGAGTGCTGGAGACCAACTAACTACTTCGCGCTGCGTTGACTCGTCTTCGGGAAGCGCTTCCAGGTGCCAATAAGACACCCTGATTGGTTAACGAATTTTCCTCTTCGTTAACCAATCCCGGGTCTGTCCGGTAACCTCTCGGTCCTCTATTTCCGCGCGCTCTTTTGCCGCGCTTTTCCTGCGCGGGAGTACGTGCTTGCGGTCTGGGAACCCCGGGGGTCTTCCTGCGGGCCCCCGGTACATCACTTGGCACACCGTCGCCCGCTCGCGATACTTCGCGGTCCTTTCGGAAAAGCCGAGGGTTTATGGTACCCGCTTGCGCTGCTGAGGCCGTTATTGTTTAACCCTTTCGGAACTACTGCCGCCCAATGGCGGCGGTCATGGACCGTTCTCTGGGTACTACCGTCGCCTATTGGCGGCATCCACGAAACGTCACCGGTGACTGTCTTGGTCCGAATGAAGAGTTTAGTGTCAATCACGCTCGAGATTTCTATGAATACCGCAAAACACGTTTTCGCTGCTTCCAGTGCAACCATTCTTGTGGAAAACTTCCTCGTACCACGAATGTATAATCGCGGTCAGCTCCTCCGTACCGAAAGGGTTAAACGTAAAAGCTAGAATTAAATGCATGAAAAATCAATAAAAATTTGTTCCGCTGTCGGAGAATATTTTTACTAATTGCCTTTATGAGTGTATACATTATCTTTTGTCAAGATTTTTAAGCGATTCTTGTTGATTAATCGCCACATCCATCCAAACGATAGTGAAAAATTGCGACAACAGGGGAAACGGTGCGTGTTTGCATTTAAAAGTGATATCTAAATTATTTGCGACGTTTGATGTCCGAATAAATGAAATGTAAATCGCGTCACCTTTTTCAGGCGAAAGCCACCTTACATTTGCATAAAATTGCTTTTTTCCCAGTCTTGCTTGGACACTTTGAATTTTAAATTAAAGATTCTGAACGTAAAGAAACCCTTTCCATTACTAAACAACATAGTCCGGAATATTACTGTAATATCCTATTCGTTTCTCATAATTACAGAGAAGTTTCCGTATCAAAGTAAGATGAAACGACGATGATAATGTCGTGGACATCGGTTTATCCTTTTGCTAGCTTGACAGTTACAAATTCTCTTTATGTTGTTTAAGTATGCTGTTCGTGTTTATGCATTTTTCCGAGTGTATTCATTGGACACGGTGTATACAGTTGTAGTCTGATAACGTTTAAAAACAAAAGATGTTATTTAAAACGTTAGTGACGTGTTAATAATGTTACACACACATGTACAACTATTGTTTCTTAAGCACTTCGGCGCCAATGCGCTGCTTTGCCGTACCTGGTCCATTTTGGATATAGCGGCAGATGTTGGTTGCGAATTTTAGATCATCATCATACCAATGAAAAGAGCACGGTCCAACCAGCGGAGGAAGTCAACCCGCACTTGACCCTAGTAGGCTTAAGGAGTACGCCCGGGGAGATACCCGATTTGGCGTATTTCTCTTGGGCCACTTCAGGTCTGGCATGGATATGAGATCCAACCGAAGGTCTCCATGGCCCGTTGCCACTCCCTCTTTCGCATCCAGTGGCATGCGCGAACGCATGGGACACCACCCACTGGATCCCGAGGGCAGCAACGAGGAGGCGAGGTGAGTGGACTTGCCGGTTTGGGCCCTACAACCTTACCGAAGTCTCCCGCACTGCGCAGCTCGGCTTTGCAGCTATAGGGATCATCAGTTCCATCGTGGTTTCTGGCGGACACCTTACACCAGAACCCTCCCCAGCTTCTACAAGTATTGTGCGCGTTATCGGGGCCCGCCAACTGGCGACCGCACCGTGCCTCGAGCTAATGCTTTATAACGGCTTCGCGAAAAAGATGTTATTGTACTTTCTAGCGTCGCCGCCGCAGGGGAACGCGTGTGTAGGTGTTGGACACGCGGCTTGGAAAAACCCTGCCCTCACCGTTGAAGGATCATCGGACAAGTTGGACCTACCCTTGCGGGAAGCAGCTCACTTGGCCGTGGCTGCGGGTTGACCTCGTTACCAGCGGGGGCCACGTGGAGGCGGAGCTGCCAGCTTTCGCTCGGTCCCAGCAGGATGGCGTGTGCCGATATACCTGCACCGTCCCAGTATCCGTCTCTGGATACCGCCTGCGGTGACGGTCACAGGTGTCTCATAGATGTACAGTTGAAATTATGGTATTTTTCGAATAACCGAAAGAATTAAGCCTGAAGACTGCTCTTTATCCCGCCAAATGGGTAAAGACTTTCGCCAAGGCGAAATAACAACTTTCTCAAAAGCAGCGATGGGTATACGCGTTCCATAAACCCTCTTGACCATTTGCACGCCAAATGTTGCTATTTGTACGTGCCTATGGCCGCTACAGGTATAAATATTGCCGATTTTCCTGAAATGAAGTATTCTTGTACTAATAGTCAGTTCGGAAGGACACTGTTAGAAGATCTGGTACGTCCTCGGCTGCGTCGTTCATCCCCAAGTTTGCATATAAGTTTGTAACGAAAATAAAGACTTATTTGAAATACAACAGGTGATTCCTTTTGGTGTATACAAAATATCAGGTGTAGATACTCGATAGTTTTAAAGATATAAATAATGAAAATTGCACACCCCGTTACACAACAAGATGTGGCGTGATTTAAACTTCGGGCTTCGGGACTGCGGAAGTTAATAGGTATAAATGTTGAACCAATAAACGCGGGGTCATACCAGATCAAGTTTCAACAACCACAATAATTTCTTTTTTGTTCTCCTATTTTTCTGGATTATTAATATGAACGGGTGATAACTTACTTCCTAATTCACATGTAAGTATTGCCAATCATCCCAAAATCGTCATTCTCGTACTAATTGTCAGTTTGGAGTGACATTGTAAAAAAGATCTGGTACGTACTCAGCCGTGTCGTTCCTCTCAAAGTTCGAATATAAGTTTGTAACAAGGATAAATACTTACTTGGAATACAACGAAGCATCTGAAGATTTGGTATCAAAGATTTGGTACGTTTCTCTCATAGTTCGAATATAAGTTTGTAACGAAAATAAAGACTTACTTGAAATACGACAGGTGATTCCTTTTGATGTATGCAAAATATCAGGTGTAGATACTCGATAGTTTTAAAAATATAAATAATTGAAGTTACATACCCTGATACACAACAAGGTGTGCCGTGATTTAAATTTCGTGCTTCAAGATTGCGGTGGTGAATTGGTATAAATGTTGAACGAATAAACGTGAGGTCACCAGAATCAAGTCTTCAACAACCATAATTTTTTTTTTTTTGTTCATATATTTTTCTGAATTACTAATATAAACGGGTGATAACTATCATACTCGAAACTATCATGCTTGAAACGTTATGGGACTTGTATTTTTTTTTATACGATTTTAACTATGTTCCTAAGTTATCTGAATACAATATTTATATCAATGCACCTGTTCCATTAATTATTCGCTTTAATACTTAATCGATTTTACGTAAGGTCTTCTTATTTGTTTAATTAACTAATGTGATGAATTACCACGCCAATGGCGTAGTATTTCCATAAACAAGCTATTTTAAAAAATTTCATAGGTTCCTACGAAATGGTAGTTAAATTTTTTAGTCGAACGAAGGAAAACAAGAAGAAAGAAAAGTACCTCATTCATCGTCATACTGATGTAAAAAAGAATATTATTTCGTTCGCATAATTCAAATTTGTTACATATACAGATATTTTTGCAGAACAAAATCATGATCGATGGTGTGGTAATGGTTACATAGATTTTTAAAAATATATGTGTTGATATAATAAAGGAGCGATGTCTGTAAGAAAGGGATGAGTGGAACAAGTATGCATGGGATGCCAATATCTAATGATTCAAGTTATTATGATACATAAGTATGCGTGTAATAATGTTGTGTGAATTATGTATGTAAATGTAACGTATGAAAGAAGAAAGAACGAAAACGAGAATGATTTGGCATAGGTCAGTTGCAATCGAATTTTAATACTGAGAAGAGGTGTGAGTATGTGATTGTGATAAATTAATTACATTTAAACTTAATATGTGTGTTTGAAAATCTTTATAATTAAATAAAGAATTGTTGTTATTGTTATTAACCCTTTGCACTCGAGAGGCGCCCTTCAGTCACCATTTGATAAAATTTCGAAGCTTGATATTAATTAATATATCCAATTTAAAATAATGTAACAGTGTGCGAGGTATCGAAATTAAATAATTCTATGTGTTAATTATTATACGATTTCTTATTCAGTACTCAAAAATATAAGCCTTATAGCAGAAAATTTTTCAACTCGTACCCTTCTTTAGCCAAAAAATCGTCGACTGCAGAGAGTTAATATTCTATCCATCACTAACAGATGGTTTGTCGATTTTCTGAGTTTTAACCCTTTGCACTCGACGACTTTTTCGTTACAGAAAAATAGTAATTTGAAAACTTTCTATCATAGAGTCGACGATATTTTTAAAATGGTAAATGAGAAATCATATGCAAATTAAGACGTAGAATTATTTTTCTTCGACATTCCACACGTTAGGCAATTTTAAATTTGACAACTTGATAATTTTATAATATTAAATTTGCACTCGAGTGCAAAGGATTAAAAGAGAAACTGTGGAAAATGAACATTTTATTCTGCAAAAAAAAATATATATATATATAAAGTGTTTCTTACATCTGTATAATCACATACGGAGAAAAATTGGCTGAATAACTGAAACGATTACAAACCAATAATCGTGACTGTTATAACGAAAATAAAAAATAGTTATAGTGCAACAATTATGTTTTTTCAATAATATTCATAAAAAACGATCATTATGATCGATCAAAATTTTGTTAAAATAATTTTAATCGCGAACAGTCGTTATGAACGATTGAAGGTTGTTTTTAAATCATTTTAATTATAACCAATCGTTATGAACGACCAAAATTTTTATTTAACTAATTTTAATTATAACTAATCGTTACGAATATGTATTATTTTTTTTTTTTTTTTCGTCACTGCAAATGATGAAAATTATTTATGGTTTCAAGTAATCATTACAAACAAGGAAAACTTTTCCTAGTTATGAATAATCATTATAAACGATGGACTTTGTTTTTGGTTACGAATAACCATTATCGTGGCAGTAATTTTACTTTGCTTATTTCAGATGTGTTATCACACAAATATCAAATCACAGTATCTTCTATTTTATTTTATTTTCATAAACATTTATATCTCTTATTACTTTCAATTATCATGTTCTATAATACACCTTACATCGTTTATGTAACGAGAAAAATTGTTGTTTGTCGATATGGGTTAGCCATAAGTAAAATAAAATCCTAACTGTGACAATGGTTATTTGTAATCAAAAGTAATTTTTATTGGGTATAATTATTATTTACAATCGAATACAATTTCCGTTTTGTGTAATAGTTATTCGCAATCAAAGAGAATTTTAATTATTTTGAATGGTTATACATAACTAAAAAAAAATTCGAATTTTTTAATCATCGTACTTTTTGAAGAATTTTTCGTTTTATTCAACACTGATTATATCACATACAAATGAAAATTTTTATTTTATTAATAACTTTTTTTTATTAGATCTTTGAAATAATTTATTTTTGGACTCTGTTACAAATTATGAATGGTATTAAAAAGCAATCATGGACATTCATTTATTAATTTTTACTACAGGATGTTGAAAAATCTATTTAATACAATATTTCTCACAGCTGGAAGAGAAACGTCATTTTTCACGGCTTAAAGGAGATCTCGCTACTTTTCGCGATGCACTTACAACTGGAACGTGATATTCTTTGTCGTCATAAACAAAATCATGCTCATTGTAGAGACGAAAATCGTAACATGCTTTCTTTCTTGGTCACAAAGTTGAAAGCGCTAGTCTTTGAAAGATAAAAGAATTATGGCTACTTTTATAACACACGTGGATATACAGGGTGTTCCAGCAACGATAGTACAACCGAGAACGGGTTTCAAGATGCAGAAACGAATCGGAAGAAAAGAAAAAAATTTGTTGATTCGAAGCTTCGTTTTCGAGAAAGTCGACTTTCAATATTTCACCAAGTACACGTGCACTTAGCTATGAGTTAGATGTATGGACCATCGATACATCAGCATCGGTGATACAACCGAGGAGTGGGTGATCCTCCGTCAAAAAACAAATTGAAAATAAAGAATAAAACTTTTTGATTCGAAGCTTCCTTTTCGAGAAAATCGACTTTGAATATTCACCGAGTACGTGTGCACTTAGCTATGTCTTAGATGTCATCGATACCTCAAGTATCGAAGGTACAACCGAAGAGGGTATGATTCTACGTGAAAAAACAAATCGAAAACAAAGAATAAAATTTTTTCATTCGAAGCTTCGTTGTCGAGAAAATCGACTTTGAATATTCACTGGGTACGCTGGTATACTAATAGTCCGTCCGCCTTTAGTTAGTCTAACTAGCTAAGTTAAGTGCCCGCGCACTCAGTGAATATTCAAAGTCGATTTCCTCGACAACGAAGCTTCGAATGAAAAAATTTTATTCTTTATTTTTTATTTGTTTTTTCACGTAGAATCACCCGCTCCTCAATTTTACCACCGATACTCATATATTATTGGTCTATTCGTATAAGTTGTATAATCGTATAAGTCATAACTAAATACACGTATACTCGGTGAATATTCATCATCGATTTTCTCGAAAACGAAGCTTCGAATCAAAAAATTTTATCCTCTTCTTTCGATTCGTTTCTACGTGTAGAATCACCTCTTTCCCGTTTATGCTGCTGTTTCTAGGACACCATATATAGAACCAGATTAAGACTTTACAAAGTTCCAAGTAATTAAAACATCGATAATTACCTAGGTTAGTGGTCACATTCCCGATTTTAATGATATCAAAATGTAGCTAGCAAAGTGCATGTGTGTTGAATATGCATGTGGAGAGCGACGTGGGGCAGCTGTCCGCAAGTATCGAGATAGTGTAATCAAACGAATGCAACGACGCGAACAAATGAGGAAATAAAGAAAGAAAGAAGGAGTAGGTTGCCAGTGTGCAGCTTTGAAGCGTACTACATCGAAACGCTTTGTACTCTCATTTTGAATATACTTCCATCCTTTAAAATGTTAAAGTAGCGGATTCTTTAACTGAGATATCTGTTTGGAAAACTCGTGGAGAGTGAATCCCACAAAAATATGCTGTCAAGAACACTATTCCGAACAATTTTTCCCTCATCATGTCATCGCCACTCGACATTAGTTCCCGAGATATTCGCAATAAAATATTTTCTATACTCGTACATAGCATGTATATTATGAGTCGGAGGTGTTCTGTCGTTTGTAGCTCACAGTTTTGTTATTTGGACAGCAATCTAATCAAATCTACGATTGATTGAGTAATTATCCTAAATTAGATTAGGACTGGCTAAATTGATATTCCGCGCGAGGCGGGAAATTCGAAATAACTGAAATACGTTAAACCTGATTTTTTGCAATTCACTTCGTTATTCGTTACTCGTTCACTGGGTATTTGGTTTCACTATTGATTCTTTGTATTAACATTATTATATGCTTATTATGATTATTTATCATTTATATATTACATTTATCGGTATATATACTAAATGTGATTATTCTAATTCGGGAATAAATTTTCAATTTAATCCATCAACTAAAGAACGTATTGTCAATGAAAATATGCCACTTATCGAGTAATAATTAGTAATAATTAAATTGAAATAATTATTTTTAAATTACTATTTAAAATAAATTTTTCCCAAGTCTAATTCAAGCACGTGAAACTCTATTCTGTTAGATCACACCATAAACAACACTAAAAACTCTTTCGTAATATATTTTGTACACATATTATATTACTTCATCTATTATATTTTGTGAAAATAACCTATTTATTAATAATTAATAAATAAGTTCTTAATTTTCTACAATTATTATTTGCCATTTTTCTATTAAGTTTTCAATCTTTTATCTGTGATAAAATTCCAGCAGTGACTAATAATATCTTACACTCAGCTTTCATGAAAGCCGCATTACTTATAGGATGACCTAATACATAGTACTCAATGCTAATAGCTTAATGTAATAGATTTCGTGGCCATACAATTTAGAAAACGTGACAATTTTTATAAAATTATCAGTTTAATCATTAGAATAATTATTCTATGCACACCTAGATCAAATTTCAATTGTGTTCAGTTGTAACGATAAGAAAGGAACAGATAAGGTACAATTTAGGTAACCGGGGTACTTTAAGCGACACTCCCTTAAATTTTTTTGTCACTTTATAAAGCACGCTGCTTCATAAGCAAATGAATTATAAAGTAAGGAAGATAAAGAGGCAGAGAGAAAATTAACGGATTATTAAATTCATAATGCGTAGTGGTATGTATAATATACTAATTATACAATTAAATAAATTAAACGAATCAAGTAACCATTGTGCAACTTCATGAATAGTACCATCTGTATGTCTATCTTTTTATTTTTAATCTAATTATTCTTTTTCTCTTTCAATCTGATGAAATATATTTAAAAGATTACATCTCTAATTTCAGATCAAGATTCTGTATTTTATTTATTTTAACATTTATTTTATTTCTTTTCTATTTTAAATTACTTCCAAATGAACTATTACTTCCTTTCTATTTTAATAATTTATTTGGAAACAATTTAAAACAGGAAAGAAATAATAATTTATGTGGAAACAATTTAAAACAGGAAAGAAATAATAATTTATTTGGAAACAATTTAAAACAGGAAAGAAATATTTCCTTTCGACTCCTTTATCTTATTTCTTTTCTATTTTAAATTGTTTCTAAATAAATTATTATTTCCTTTCTACATTTTTATCTTATTTCTTTTCTATTTTAAATTGTTCCTAAATAAATTATTATTTCCTTTCTACATTTTTATTTCATTTCTCTCCTGTTTCAAATTATTTCTAAATAAATTAGTACTTCCTTTCTATATTTTTATTTCATTTCTCTCCTGTTTCAAATTATTTCTAAATAAATTAGTACTTCCTTTCCATATTTTTATTTTTTTATTTTTATTTCCTTTCTGTTTTAAATTGCTTCTAAATAAGTCGTTATTTCCTTTCCACTAGTTTATTTTTTAATTTTATTTCTTTTCTGTTTTAAATCACTTCTGAATAAATTGATATTCCCTTTCTCTCTTAATATTTTTCATATTATTTCTTTTTACATTGAATTACTTTTTATTTCGATATTTTTTATCCTACTCCTTTTGTATATTTCATATTTTTCAACGGTGATAAAGTTACGAATACACGTAATTACAGTTGCGAACGTGTTAAATGATAAAATGCGTATTTCGTAATTTCGGGATAAAGTTTAGAGCACAACGTGCACTAGCATCACATAGTGAAAACTGCATATTATACAACGATATAGATCACGTTATATCTACGAACGTACCAACGCGTCAAAATTTTATTTCCCTTTTTTCGTCAGAGAACATTTTCACTGATATTTTTTCTGGTGTAAAAAACTTTTTCCCCTTGTATGAAAAAAATGACTGGTTATACGTGACTACTACAAAACATTAACACTAAAAGTGATACAATGGAAATGAATAGTAAATATAGAGAATCTTCGAATGATTGCTAATTTTTCATACCACGAGTTTAGAAATAAAAACGCCAAGGCAGAGACCAAATTCGCAAGAATTTTGATTTCTACACGCGACAAAGAAAATTAAATTGATAACGGAGTTATCAATAACAACAATAGAATTTTCGAATAAAGAATAATGCTTTTTCTGACATTGAATTTCATTTATTCAAAAAAATCAAGAATTTCTTTGATCCATGATTGCTAGCTTTAGAATTTGGAATTCTTTTTAATCCCTTATTCAACTTTGAGGTTATCTCTTGTACCTTTGATCTAGAACCGATGCATCCTGGTTTCTTTGTCGTTTGGAGTACATCGTTGGAATACGATATCACCTACGCTTTTACTCTTTGAAATTGTTAAGCTTTTCCTACTGGCATTGGCGTCTGAAAAAACGTACATTTTTGATATTTATGACGGTAGTATCATATGTTATACCAAGTATGTCTGCTAATTTTTTGCACTCTCATCACTTCCGAGCTTTTTAATTATTTCATTTTCTGTTTCAATATTTGAAAGTACAGCATTTGGTTTAATTGCTATTGTAATGTTTTACATTATTAGCTTCGTACTAAATTTTTGTATTTTTTTTATTTTTAAATAATTTTAAATAATATGATAATAATAATTCATTATTATATATTATAAACAAAATTTATTATTATGTTATTATTTATTATACTAATATAATAATATTTAATAATATTTCTTTAATATCTTTAGGAAATTTTATTTCAATATTTGAAACCACATGTTTTTATTTCATTGTTATTTTTGTTAGTGGTGGATGAAATTTCAATAAGAATAAGAACAATTCTTTATTTAATTACAAAGATTATCAAACACAAATATTAAATTTAACCCTGTGCACTCGAGAGGCGACTCTCAGTCGCCTTTTAATCAAATTCTAAAGATCGTTGTTAATTAATATCTCGAATTTAAAATTGCCCAACGACGCGTAGAATATCGAGGTAAAATAATTCTACGTTTTACAATTAATTTGCACTGCTTATTTACCGTTTTGGAAGTATCGTCGACATTATGGTAGAAGGTCTTCGAATTACTATATTTTTGTAACCAAAAGATCGCCGAGTGCAAAGTGTTAAATATAATTAATTTATCACAATCACATGCTTACACCTCTTATTAGTATTAAAACTCAATTGCAACTGACGTATGCCAAATCACTCTCGTTTTATTCTTTCTTCTTTCATACATTACTGTTGCGTCCGAACACTGCAACTTGCTCGGAAAGTTTCGCGGGGATGTAAGGCCCGTTTACAAAGTTGCGACAATGTTGCTAGGATGCGGGCTACTCCAAATTAATAGAGCTAGGCCTGGTTATGATTAAACTACAAAGAGTTCTATAATAGACTGTTTCCTGCACTGAGTTGGGTCCTGATGATGATAGTGTAGAGATAGAGTGGTGTTAAATAATATAATTACTATTCATTAACCATAAAATATAATATAGAATGTGCGGTGACGGTAAAGACTACGAATATAGATATCTATCAACTAAACTTTTACGACTGCGACTAATAACATGATTATAACTAACAACGCAATTACAACTAACAACACGAATACAACTAACAACACAATTCTTCACAACTCTCTCTCTAATAATTCTACTACGAATTCTAACATACTACACCGTACTACGACATACTACATACTGCCTACTCACGCCCTTGCATTCCTATTTAAAACCATACATTCTATCCTCTTTCATACCTATTCTCTCTTTCCCAATCACACTTTCCCACGCACTCCTTGCAATCTTACCCTCAGCGGGTCACGTAGCCCAAACACTCAAACGCATTCCTAAAGACACTCTTCACTTTCATCCGATACATTCATAAACATCCCGTCCACACGATCCTAGACGCTGACAATAAGGACATAAACAGTCTTCCACTTGATCTAGGACATTGCGATCCTAGGGTCGCAACAATTACGTTACATACACAATTCACGCAACACCTGAATCATTACACGCGTACTCATTTACCACATAACCTGAATTCATTACATATTGTCACCCTATGCATACTTGGCATCCCATGTTCCACTCATCCCTTTCTTACACACATCGCTCCTTTATTATATCAACACATATGTAGAGTAACACAGTCTCTACTCGCTGGAGAGTACCTTGGAATACTCAGATTCACTGCAGTCTGTATTTTCTATTCGATTCTCAATAACGCGTAACTCTCGCAATCACAACTCTCGGTCTCAACTCTCTCAAGGACTACCACAACTCTCTAATGACTCTCTCGAAACTCTCCTCTATCTTCCAGAGCGGGCCCTTTTAAGCCCGTCTAGAAGGCAAGAGCCTCCCCCGAAGGAGGAGAAAGCTCCCTCCACGTAACGCTCTAGGGTGGAAGGGATTCCTCCTTCGGGTTAGGCTCTCCGAAGGGTCACCCACGCGGGGACCCTTCCCGAGAGGTGCCCACGGACGCGTCACCCCCGGTTTACAATGGGGAAAACCGGGGTTGAGCGAGGCTACCTCGCATGGCCTGGCCCCAACTTCCCCAGACTCGTCTGGTCGCCGGACGCTAACGGGGCCTCTATACCTGGGGAAGTCAAAAAATATTCTACACATATATATTTAAAAATCTATGTAACCACTACCACAATTTTAATATCTTGTATTATCAGCTTCGTACAAAATTCTTGTGATTAGAATTTATTCAATCTAATACAGGAAAATTATATGTATACTGTATTTAAATATTGCTACAGAATGCTGTTTGCATGCTAAAAGGTTGGAATAATAAAATATTCAAGTAACGAGTATAAGTATTCGAAATATGAAGAGTTTCGTTGCATTAAATACAAGAATGAAGACAGGGCAGGTTCGTAAATATTTCGATTTCCACGTGTGATAAGGGAGTGAAAGATAAATTCATTTTGGATTACCAACGAAAAATTTCTTCAGACTGTATCTGTATGCAAATTTTAAGCAGTTTAAAATGCAAAATTATTTATTCTGGAAATAAAGAAGTAATTATAAAGAGCATACGTAAATTTTGAAATATCGTCGCCTATTCAAATTATTTACTCTGTTAAAGTTACGATCTCTATTGTTATTTTCTTCGAACGTCGATAGATAAAATCGATCATCTAAAATCACTATTTTCTTCTCAACCAGTATTTTATATGTATATAGATATTAAAACTTTGCCCTCGACGATTTCTTCGTTACGAAAAAATAGCAATTCAAAAATCTTCTGCGACGAAGTCGACGATATTTTTTAAAACAATAAATAAAAATCGTATTTACATTAACAAGTGGAATTATTTTATTTCAATATTTCACTCGTTGTGATATTATCTTAAATTTAATACAATAATTAATATCAATCTTTAGAATTTTATTAAATTCTAAGTTTAATTCATAGGAATATTTTTAATTCGTTATTTAATTATTATTTTTATTTTTATTTTTAAGACGAATTAATATATGTATATTTGGGCTGTCTAGTTTATCTGTAAATGTGGAATATGTGAAAATATTAAGAAAACGATTCAATGCAATTTATTTGGTATCATAGGGACCATAATGTAGTATAAATATTTTTTTTCAGTAGAAAAATGGAAATTTCACGGAGTTCAACATTATAGTGCAAGTTAATACAAAAGTAATGAGGTGATATCGAAGACATTTTCGTCAATAGAAGCGTGAAAAATTGTCTAATCGAGCCATCGTGTGTGGCACATTTATTCCATCGACGAAAAAAATATTTATAGCACATCATGTCAATCATACCAAATCACATCATACCAAACATCTTTTCTTCAAACATCTATTTTATCATCCTCATTCTTTTTTTCAATATTCCTCATATCCAGATAAAATAAACAGTCAGTGTTTTAATCTCTTAAATTATAATGATAAGTGTATTTTGTCATGAGCTTTTCGTGTTAAATCCCATAAAGATGAATTACATCACGTTCGAGTAAAATTATATTTAACGTATTTTAATACGCGAAAAATTTTGGATAATTTTATTCCGAATAATGTAATTAAAATTAAATAATTTTACAATACACGGTTTCCCACAATTAAATCACCAATATATGCCAGGTACATGTTTTTTGCTTTAGCATTAAATAATTGTTTGGCCACTGAATAATAAATAATTTATTTCAGAGGTCACTTTGATTAATTCCGTACTCTAATGTAAATCGTTGCAATAATGCAACTCAAATGCACTAGCAGGCCATGAATGATAACGGTGAATTTTTTAGTGCCGTCTTATCAGAATTTAAGTAAAATAAGTTAGTTAGTCACAATCTAATTGTCGCAGAATCAAGTACTTGTGAAGTCAAATTAATTATTATTAAAAATAATGTTTAATTTGGTATATTTTAACTTCTACTGCGAAGTCAAATTAATTATTATGATTAGTACAAAAATTTGAGAACAAATTGAAGTGACGTGTCCTCACATACAGCTGATGAAGAAAACATTATTTATTTTGCCAAAGAAAATTAATCACAAATAATAATATATTATAACAGAATCATTAATATTCATTTTTATGAAAAATCTGTAATAAAAATATCCTATAATTTTCTTTTTCTGTGTTAAAAAATTAAAAAATTTAAACAATGAATTTAAATTTATTACTTTTTTCACTTGCCAAATCGATTAACTCTTTCAATAACATAAAAATGGTAACATTACTAACGATTACCTTTTGGTTATTTTTTCTTATAAATTTTATTTACCGTTAGATAAAAGTTACATTTGTATTTATGCATTCTACAATATTTATTTCGATTTAAATTATAAAGGGAATTTTAAAAAACGATATACATTATTTCATTGCATTTCTTCACTTTTTGTTTTATGGTGTTAATCAATTTGTGCAGAGAACAGCTCAATTATCAATAACTTTGATAAAATGTTTATAATATAAAATAGCTTCTGATGGCGAAATGGCGGTTGGCGACTTTGATGGCAGTGACTTTGTGTCTTTGTGTTCCATGACAATTGAGAGCGAGCATCGAGCAGACACCTCTGTGAGTTTGTTGTATAACAATCGTATATTTATTAAAAAATTATAAATTATACGCCTCTTATAACGTAATTGTCCATTCTCACGCTTCTTTTAACAAACTGAACTTTCTTATAACATATCGACTCTGATACATAGCAACTGCACAACACCACGCATTCTAGATCTTCTACTCGCACTTCTAAAAACATACATATCTACGTTCTTGCCATTACTCGACCTCACACATTTGCATTCACACTAATAAAACCGAATCCACACCTCCGCACGCGTCTCGTGGCAATTCGTTGACGACTCTCGACCCCGTAGAAGATTATCAGATGAAGAATAAACTTTTTGAGACAAGAAACCTTTTATTAATTTTACCTCGAATTTCTTCGGTTGTCCGAACCACACCTCCTACAATAAGCCTTTAATCTTGCCTAAAAGCTATATCGAGTGTCTAGAACATGGTTTCTTAATAAATGCTGTATGAACCCCTTCAGAATTTTGGGACATCTTACGCGAATTTTAAAGAATCGAATGCCGTGAACGCAGTTTAGTTTCCAATAAAACGCTGTTATCTAGTTCCACGTTGATTTGGTATTTCTGATAATCCATGCGATGGGCTGGTGTTTCAATTTTTTGATAATCCATGCGATGTGGTGGTGTTGCAATTTGGAAATTAAAATCTCCACTTTATGTAAGCATATATTGTGGGTGTTCCGTCGTGGAACAAAGAAGACCCGTTGCGGTCTTCCAACAGCCAGATCTTAGGGTCGAACAATTCGGCATCGGAATTTTCCGCTCCATGCCTTCAGCATGTTTGACTGCTTTACCTTTTTTCTTTGACTTCTCGTGTCGCGGAACACGAGAATCCTGGAAATCCCTAATTTAACGAAATTAGGCGACGGCTCTTAAGACTTGGCTGACAATAGGCCTGAGGGCTCCACGTGGTCCGCACACGTTGGAAGCCTCAGGCCCTCGCTAGGGGTAATAAACGACCGATGGGGTCACCAGCGCGCGGGTGGACCCCAGGTACCCCACCTTGGAGGAGAGGGTTTCCTCCACTATCGTTGTTTTTTGGGGGAACCTTCCCTTTCTCCAAGGTCACGGATTAGCGAACCAAGGGAACGCCCTTGGTCAAAAACAGCCAATCATATTTGGCGAGCTCCCGATTTTTCCTAAGGCCGATCTTAGGAAGATCGAGGAGCTCAGTTCCGTACGAGATCCGAGAGACACGGGTTCTCTCAAAGACTCTTCCTCTCGAAACAACGAACACACCGGTTCTTTCTAAACTTCTTCCTCTCGACACGTCAGAGACGACGGTTCTCTTCTAACACGAGACGATTTTCGTATCTCCTCGTTAAGTCGACGAGATACCGTGTCGCGTGGAACCGTCCATCCACATCGGGATATCTTCGCGCCTTACAACCGCGAAGACGAATTATTTCGGGCGGTTGTAAAACCACGCGACCAGGAAGATCAAGGGAACGACGCGATACCCCCTTGATACCTCCTATACAGTGGGGATGTTTAGCTTTTAAGTTGGTATGAATGAGAGGTGATGCGTGGTGACGAGTGAATATGGATGGATGGTAAAACTGAAAAACAAAAGAAGCGCGAAGAACAAGCGAGTGTGTCCGACCGTGTGATGCGTGAATATCCCTTTTCCGTGGGAGAATGTGCGATGAATAATAATGTAGAACTGTTGAGAGAATCCTTGTAAAAATTAATATTATTAATAAATAGTTTAATAAGTGACACCGTCGAGTTTTCATTATCCACCACATATATCTCCTTAATTTGATGTTGGGAAAGTTTTAATCGTAGTACTCCTATACGTTGAAAATCTGCTCGCTTTATGCTCATATTTGTTATATCTACCACTTGTGTCGAAGGATTAGTCTGGTTCGAATGTTGCAAAATCTCGTCTATAATTAGGTGATAAGTGGTAGATGTATATATTAGTTGAAACATTGCGTTTAAAATGTCACGAGCTATTTCAAAGTCATGGAATAAAGTGAGCAATGTAATATTTTAGATACATTTATAAAACAGATTTTTATGCGTTCATTAATTACTTCGAGGATAAATCAAATTTTTGTAACGAGTTGTGATTGATTGGCTTGTTCAACTGTCAATGGTTTCCAAGGTCCATCTGCAAAGGATGGTATTTTAGCAATGAATTCTCTTCTTGTGATTTCCTCGAGAGAATCGCGAAAACTACTATCCACGAGGAAAACATCATGCGATTCAAATCAATTTCACGTATCGGTTCGTGACAACAGTTCATTTCGAATTGATGCATCATTTTGTACAGATGGGGATAGATAGAGAATGAATATATATGAGAAATATGATATGAGAATATATATCTATTTTCTCAGATAGCAGCATTGACCCTTTGCGTTCGACGATTTTTCGGCTAAAGAAAGGTACGACTTGAAAAAGTTTCTACTATAAAGTTGACGATACTCTTTTGAGCAGTAAATAAGAAATCGTATAATAATTAACACGTAGAATTATGTAATCTCGATACCTCGCACACTGTTACATTATTTTAAATTTGATATATTAATTAATATGGAGCTTCGAAATTTTATCAGATGGCGACTGAAGGGCGCCTCTCGAGTGCAAAGGGTTCATAATTATATATATTTCGAAGATAACAAACAACAAATAAGGTAAGACTTTCCCCCCCCCCCCCCCCTAGGGGAGGGGACGAGGTTATGTGGGATTTCTGCTCTCTAAAACCCACACACTGACCATCCTCGCTGCGCTGGAGGAGAGCATTAGGATCTTGTAGACGAACACAACCGGTGCTCCCCCGCGGCATACCCATGGAAGTGGACCCATCGATGTTAAGAAACTTTACAATTAATTGTAAGCCAAAATTTACAGCGCGTGCGACCACTACGCGACGCCGTCCTCCTTCGACCGTTACCTCCCAAACAGCCGGGCCCTCTACCCTGGCTGCTGTTTACGGGGGGAGGGAGACTTTCACCCCATTCCCACAGCCAGGGCACAAAAGACTCCAGGGGACTACGCTCCGAGAGATGGGACGAGCCTGCGACGCCGGGATCCGCACATTCGCGGTCCCGTTCCGCTGCCTCCTTCTGCAGCATAACACGCCCGCAGAAGAAGGCCAACTCTTTCAAAGTAAGGTAAGACAAATTCTACTCGCTAACGTTTTCTCGCAAACATTCTAAGATGCATTACCACGCTGGCAACTCACTGATCCCTCACAACACGCTACGACTCTCTCTATTCTCTCTATTCTCTCTAAACTCTCTGCACTCTGACCTTTTATACTCTACGATTCTCTATATCCTCACTACGACTTGTTACGTTCTCAATCTCAATATCACATCAACAACTCACACGCCCTTTGACTTCTCCTCGCCTGGCTTCTTCATCACTGACTTTTCCACTGCTGTCACTGTGTATACTGAGAGTATATACTAAGTACTGTATACTAAGCAAATGTTCTTCTCTAAATTTTTTGTGGAAAATTTTCTAATTGCTCGAATTAAGATTAGATGCTTTGTGCAAAATAAAAACATTAACAATAGTCGCTTCCAATCCCCTGAAAAAGTCTTCTCTTATCTTAAACGCTGTGTCGAGTGACACTCGACATAGGAACGCAAAAGGTTAACGTGTTAACCGTTTGAGTGCCACGGATCATTCTCTGTCCAAAGTGCCAAAGAGCGCATTTACGCTTGCTTTATTCCCTGATCGAAAATACCAAGGAGCGCTATTGCGCTGTTTTCTGCTCATATGCTATAACTTGTAATTCTTTCAACTCAGCGTTGTTCTGACATCCTTCTGAGCGTAAGTAGTTACATTTGTTATTAACCACTTGCGCTACGATTTAACTTTCGATTGCCGTGCCACGCTGTACAATATAACATGCGGTAAAACGTTACATTGACGCCGCACCGCGTCCGCGAGCTAACTGTTAGCCGACGTGGCGGACACGTCGTTTTCGTTTCTGCGACAAATGCCTATCGACGTGGTATACACGTCACTGGCGGCTTTGGAACAAAAGCATCTCGACGTGCGTGGCACGTCTTTATAGCGCAAGTGGTTAACCGTTTGAGTCCCAGAGGGTTTTGAAAAAACACTGCAGATGAATCCCAAGCAGCGTGACAGCGCTTCCTCTATTTTATGTCGAGATATCCCAAGCGGCGCGATAGCGCTTCGTTTATATTATGGCGAAGAATGGCCAAGTAGCGCGATAGCGCTTCGACTTCGACAGTCGGCGACGCACTGTCAGCTATCAAGAACGCTCGAAATGTGCTGGGTTTTCTCGGCATGAAATCTGAACAGCGCGATCGCGCTGCTTGGGACACAAACGGTTAATAAGAATGAAAAGGTGTACACCTACAAAGTGTAATATTACTCCAATTTTATTTTAATTTACCTGAAACGGAACAGTAGCCTCGCGCATCGACAGAGACCGAGTATGTCGCGATTTTAGGCTTCGCAGCCTAGAGCACTGACACTTTTCGAGCGAAACAGAAGTGCAAAATCGCTACTGGGCACTCAAACTGCCCTGATGCAAATTATTAACCCTTTTCACTCGAGAGGAGCCTCTTAGTCACCATTTAAACAGATTCTAAAGATGGACGTTAATTAACACGTTCCCTGCCAGACCGTTTTTTGAAGACTTTCCGTTCAGGCCGCGTAGGGCGTATACGACCCACGCTTTAGAGTTGTATTGTTTTGTTTCCGGCATATGCCTTACAATGATTAAAATAGTGCAAAAATCATAATTATCAAGAAAAAGGTGTATAGTTTAAGATGCATAACACAACAAACCAATAAATTTATTTTTCTAGGAATTAGTTTAACAAATACTTGGCTGAACATTCCCAAGCGAGTTGCATCCTCACATATCATTTTTTTTATCATGCCTATATTAGTTTAAAATAAAACATTTTAATTAAAATCAAGTTTGTATACAATTACAAAGGGATGTTACGGTGAACTTTGTTAAAACATGGCAAACATAAGTGTGGTTTATCCACACAACTATCGCAGAATGTTGCAACTTTTACAGTACAGTTTTTTGCCGATTGGAAACCCAAATTTTTAACATTTTTTTCGTAACAAATTTTGCAGTTGAAGCAAGTTGCGGTAAAGAAATTGACCACCACGCCACGTGGAGCGTATACGCCCTACGATCAAATGAACGCATCAATAGTATTAAGATGCCTATAATTGACTGCGTAATGAATTGTTTAAAAATTCTTCATTTTACAATGATAATACCAAATGGCTTGAACGGAATATTAAATTTACAATTATCCAACGATGCGTGGAATATCGAAGTAAAATAATTCTACGTCTTAATTTGCATACGATTTCTTATTTACCGATTTAAAAATATCGTCGATTTTACGGCAGAAAATCTTCGAACTACTATTTTTCTGGAATGAAAAAATCACCGAGTGCAAAGGGTTAATGTTTTCTATTCAGTTATCTATTCATTTAAAATTGGTTAGAATAAAACAAATATAAATTTAAGAACCGGTGACCGCAATGTCCACACTGAAGAGACAGGCGTCGGTCACTAATGACCACCATGGCAGTCAACGTGTTAAACCAGTCTTCTTTCATACTCACTCTCTGTCTCCATCACGCATTTTCAACCTCGGTGGATCAAGTACTTCAGACCCTTAGGACGCATTCTTAACCTTTCGCTCGTTGCTCGCACTCGATTCTGTAATAAATATCCCTTACAATCGATCCTCTCGCACGCGGTCACTTGTTCTATGTCCCAATCACTCTTAACCCTTTGCACTCCTTTGTCGAGTGTAACTCGACATCAGTTTTTATCACAGGAATTCCTATTTCAAGTTACACTCGACACTTTATTGATCCTTTATTCACTGAACAAGGAAACGGAAAATAAGTAACTACTTGAATTACTTAAATTCAAAATATAAATTACAATAATGTTTGAGAGCTATATGTAATATAATCGGTAAACAAAATTCTTTAAAATAAGTAGCAGTCGAGGAACTGTCCTGTGAAGTAAATTTCAAAGAAGGTACTTAAAATAGTAGGGAGTTATTGGCAACAAAATTGCAAAATAATTCGGAGTACAAAGGGTTAACATTTTCTCAGGGCCACACTCGTTCTTGTGGATACAAATGGATACCGATAATTTCTACGTTTTTTGACAGTTAACCTCCTTGCACCTCTCAGTCGCCATTTAATCACATTTTAAAGATCGATGTTAATTAATATATGAAATTTAAAATTACTCAACGATGCGTGGAATGTCGAGGTAAAATAATTCCACGTCTTAATTTGCATACGATTTCTTATTTACCGTTTTAAAAATATCCTCCACTTTATGAGAGAAAGTCTTCGAATTACTATTTTTCTGTAAGAAAAGAATCGCCGAGTGCAAAGGGTTAACACATTAGTATATTTAGATAAAAATATTTAAATAATGAAAACAACTCGCAATAGACTATTTTAAACGAAAAATATGATTGAATTGATTGACACTTTCTAGAAAATTCTTCTTTCTCCCTTACTTTTATTAACCCTGTTGCGACGGCAATCATAGTTGGAAGGCACGCCTAGCCGTTCCTCTTTAGAATCGAGAATTATAAATCGAGACAAAGACTAGGGATGGTAATACTTGAGACCGGACCCAAGAGACGGGACGCACGTGCGACTGACCCACGAAAATGCTAACCAAACGTACGTATAAATCAAAAGAAAACAATACCAAAAAGGGAAACTTCCCTGTCATATTCCCTCTCCTAACCCAAGAGCCCGCCAAAACTCCTTGTCCAATGAAAAAACTCTAATTTTCCTCCTCCTACACTCATTTTCCTCCAATCATCGCAAACCAAGACTAGATAAAACCAGACAACAGACAGTAGCCAAACACAGTATCAGACGACAGTGAGGAGTGAGAGAACAGACGACAGTGAGGAGTAAAACAAGCAAGACGACAGTGAGGAGTAACACGAACAAGACGGTAGTAAGACGTGAAACACAAAACATCGAGACGGTATCGAAACTCGGTCAAACACATAAAACGAGAAGACAAAACGGAAGACGAAGCAAGACGAAACGGCAAAGGCTGAGACGATACACTACACACAATCATCGTACAACTCACAAAACGTGTAATAAAGTGTAAATACACCAGAAACTGCGCTTTATTACACCACCGAAGTGCTCAATGTCTCGTAAGTGACGCGACACATTGAGAAGAGGGTAGCAGCATTATCAAATCGTACCCCAAACCCGCGTGGACCTCATCCTTCAAACCCACGCGGTCCAACAAGTGTCAAAGAGAAATAAGTTCGAAAAATATGCGAAGGGTATTAAAAATTGTTGGATATTCTGCGTGTATTGCGCGAATAAAACCATACATATCGGGAAAAGATCGAAAGACGAGGGTTGAATTTGTCAAAAAATTTATAACGAAGGATTCTACATTTTGGAGCAACATACTATTTTCAAATGAAAGCAAACTTAATATATCTAAATCCGATGGTAGCACATTACTTTGGGGAAAGCCAAATACTGAATTGGATCTACGAAATTTACAAGCGAGTGTAAAACATGGAGGTGGTGGAGTTATGGTGTGGGGTTCTATGGCAGCATCTGGGGTTGGCGAATTAATTTTTATAGATGATATTATGGACAAATAAACATATTTAAATATACTAACATCGTACAATCATCATACAACTCACAAAACGTGTAATAAAGTGCAAATACACCAGAAACTGCGCTTTATTACACCAGCGAAGTGCTCAATGTCTCGTAAGTGACGCGACACATTGAGAAGAGGGTAGCAGCATTATCATACTCCTACCCCAAACCCGCGTGGACCTCATCCTTCTTACACTACGCGGTACAACAAACCCTTTGCACTCGACGACTTTTTGGCTAGAGAAGAGTAGAAATTCAAAGATTCTCGACTAAAAAACTGACGATACTTTTTTGAGCAATAAATAAAGAATTGTATAATAATGGAATTGTAGAATTATTAAATTTCGATACCTCGTACACTGTTACATTAAATTAAATTTAATATATTAATTAATCTTCTAAATTTTATGAAATGGTGACTGAAGGTCAGTTCTCGAATGCAAAGGGTTAATAGTAACATACTCATGTTTCCCCTTTGACGATTCTCGCATAACTGTTTTATTCTGGCACATTCTTCTAAATATTTTTTCAAACTTCATTCATATTAGACTGCACGTGCATATATATTTATATCTTCGCAAATGAGTTTTACTTATGCAACCTCATTCGCATTCACACATATAAAATCAACACTCACATCTACAAAATATTAACATTGTTAAAATTATTAATTTTTGTGACGTGTGCCAATAATATTGCGACACCAATTAATGCGTGGAATCATTTCATTTCATATTTTTCATACCTACAAGAAATGACATTTTCTTCATAGTATTGTGCGTTTATGGTCTAAAGTTCATGTATCTCAAATAAAAGACTTGAAAAATTTGTTATTATTTCTTTTATCCTTCATATTCTTATCACTTTCTGCGTGTGCCAATAATTTTGTGACTCAGTGTAGTTCGCAATGGCGTAGAAATATTTCTATCGCGTTAAATTGTTTCGTTGCATCGAGATTCTTCTTCTAATTTTTAGAATTTTCTTCTAAACATTTTTTCAAACATCATTCACGCTGGATAACATTCGATCACATTTTATTTGTATCACATATAGCATAATTATAGACAAATGAGTTTCACTTAATCAACCCCATTCGCATTCACACGTATAAAACCAACACTCACAGTTCCATCCCTACAATTTTTAGATTCATGATATTGTTCACAAATAGTTGCTATATAACTGTCCACAGTACAGGATAGCAAATAGGGCAGGAATAAGGGCACTAAAATTTTAGCAGGAATAAAGAACTCGTTTAGAATGTTATTAGCCGAGTAACGTTTAAGAAAAAAGGAGAGTGGCAGATACCAAACTAGAAGTTTGAAAGATACAGAAAAATTTTACCAAAAATGTGATCTAAGTCGATTACAAGTGGCAATATTAGAAGAAGGGGTACGGATATAATAGACTTAATTAAGAAAAAAGATAGAGAATTACAAGGTCAGTTATAATATAATAAGATTAGAGAGTCGAGGTATAACATATATTATAAATACATAGTCACTTTAAAGCGTCCGGAATATTTAAATAAATCAGGAAGTGGTAATAGCCAGAAACTTCATGCAAGGGCGAGATGCGGGAACTCAGAGAGGAAGAATAGATATTGGTTAGCAGAAGAACAAGGAAGGTGCATTTTATGTAACAGAGTAGAGAGCACATTAAAACATATGATAGAAAGCTGTGATAAAGTAAATGAAGGGGAAATTTCAATCGAAGAAGCGTTGGAAGGAAGAGAAAGCGAGAAGGTAGAAAAATGAATAAAAAATGTACAGGGCCGGCGCGATGCGGGTTCAGCGCGTTCACCGGAACCGGCCCCGCATTTTGCAAGACCCCGCGTTCTACGAAAATTCATCAGACATTTTGCAGGACCCCCTGTATAGTAGATTGAATATTCGTGTGTGTAGAAAATGCAATCGCATAATCCATTAATCGATTATGGATTAATTGAATATGGTACAGCTTGCTGTACACTGACACGAGTGCAAGATTTTCTCCTCCATCTTTGCATTGAAATATTTAATTGCAGCGTGTTCTAAACGTTGACATTAAACGTTGGCATTAACCGTTTGAGTGCGGGAGTATTTTCTTATGCATATGCTAAAAGTCCGGGATGAAATGCGTAGTATTTTTTGGGGGAAACAATGAAAATGGTTATAATTAACACTAATTGTTATTTAACAAGTAATTTTGATGAAAAAAAATATTTTTTATTTTCACTTATTACAAAAATGATTTGCTGCACAAATTCCATGAATTCCTTTTTTACTTTTATATAGCGCAAATTAAGTTGGATCGTTTAATTCCATTACCATTTTTATTACTGCATACATCACACTGTCGCAAATTTCGCCCAGGCAATTTTTCTAAAGAAAACTTTACTTCACTTTCACTTAAAACACTATCACTTTCAAGTTCATTACTATACTCTTCATTATCACTTCTCATAACATAGTTACCTTCAGATGAATCAAAACTTGACATGGTGTATTTCGTAATTATCGGTATAACACTTGGTAAAAAAATGAAAACAATTTCCAATTCCTATAAAACAACGAAAAGATTTTTCCTACTAATAAATAAATAAATAACACACAGTGGTAAGCAATAATGTACCAGAGCCGTGGATTGTGGTTCGGTAGAAAAAATGAGCCAAATATTTTCATAAAACTCTTTTTAGTACATAAATAATTTTTTTGTAAGAATTATCTCTTGCCCTTATAGATCTGATGATGATTTTAAAAAAATTACAGTCAAAACATTATCTATCTTTTTACATTGACCCATTTTTTCTACCGTACCACAATTCACAGGCTCTACTGCATTACTACTTACCACTGTATATTATTTTACTTCTTATATTGTTAAAAGCCACAACTGAGTTAAATGAATAAAAACTGCTACTGATATCACTACAACTGCTCTCAATAATTACGTAAAGTATACTAACCAACAGCAGCGTCTTCGCATTCTCGATACAAAACAAGAGAAGCGCTATCGCGCTGCACCGTATTTTTGGCATACGACAAATGAAGCGCGATAGCGCTTCGCCGGACTCAACGGTTAAAGGTTGATACGACTGTAACACGGGTGCGGAAGATATTAGATGTTAAGGTGTGGGGATGTTTAGTTTTTAAGTTGGTATGAATGTGGGATTGGAATAAAAGCAGCCCTGGAAGAGTGGCAGGTGTGTCTGGACCCAGAACGAAAGAGACCGCGCGCAAGAGGATCGATTTCAATGAATGTTTAGGTTAGTGTGAAAGATTAGATATGCGTGCAGAGTGTTTGAAGGTACCGCGCCCTCCGAGGTAGCGTAGGAAAGAAGTATGATTACGAAGGAAAGCCTGGGCATGGAAAAGAACAGAGTGAATGCTTAAATAAGGGTGCCAGGGCGCGGGCAGAAACAGTCCTTCACGGTCCTCCAAATAGTGTGTAAGCAGTAAAAGTCGAGCGTACCCGTAGCGGGTCTTCAGTTTCGTAGCCAATAAGAATAAGTTTATTGTATTTTAAGAAGCAGTAAAACAACGTTACTTTAGCCAATCCACACACTCCGATCCTATATACATGTAAGATTGTACATTATTACGAGTAACAAAGTATTCACTATGACCAAGCTTGTCATAGCAGCTCCCTTTTCGTTGGCTCAAGCTACATATTGTACAGCCTAGGGTTATCGTGATGAACGCCTTCTCTCAGTATGTTCTACCAATTGAGATACTCAACACCTTGGATGTGCAATAAAAGACGCTTTCGAGTTTGTGTATACTTTATTACACTGGTAGTTGGGATTTCGAGTATGCGTTATAATAAGTATTCGATATGTGTTCTGACTAACTTCTGTCTGATTTCTGTCTGAGTCCTGCTTATCTTCTGATGGGTTGTCTTTGTGAATGTTGGTTTTATGTGTGAATGCGAATGAGATTAACAGGAGTGAGAGAGAGGGAGAAGAATTTTCTAGAAAGTGTCAATCAATTTTTTGTTTAAAATAGTTTATTGCCAGTTGTTTTCATTATTTAAATATTTTTATCTAAATATACTAATGCGTTAACTGGTAAAAAACGTAGAAGATATTGGTCTCCATTTATATCCACAGTCTTCGGATTCTGTATGTAAGATCATCGGTGTTGGATGACAAACGATTCGTTGGCTCTTAGTCCCTATAAGGGCCTGGTTAATAAACGCAGACCAATTTCAGAGTCCAGAAACAACTGACTCGTTCCTACTTTCGCTAAGGGCCAATGGTTATCTTCATCCCACCAAAAACTAACATTATATAAGTGTGAGAGGAGTCTTTATTTGAATGGTGTCACCCTGTATCGGGATCTATGTTTGCCTCGAGGAAGCATCAAGCTTATCAATTTTTGAAGCAGGACTGAGTGAAGCAATGGGTCGTCATAAGAACCTGGCTGAAGGGTTGGAGGGAACACTTTCGACAATCCACCGTCTGCATTTATTTTAGCCAATCCACCCACTCCGATCCCACATGAATGAGAGGTGATGCGTGGTGACGAGTGAATGTGGATGGATGGTAAAACTGGAAAGAAAAAGAAGCGCGAAGAACAAGGGAGTGTGTGTCCGACCGTGTGGTGCGTGAATGTCCCTTTGCCGCGTGAGAATGTGCGATGAATAATAATCTAGAAATGTAGAGAGAATCCTTGTAATAATTAATATTATTAATAAATAGTTTGATAAGTGACACCGTCAAGTTTTCATTATCCACCACATAAGGAAATCACCCAATTAGAAAAGATTTTGATTAACTTTTTAGAAAATGATGATGATGATGATACCATATTATTTACCGATACCAGATTGGATTTAAATATTGTAGTATCGCAGAATGGCCACCTCGTGTGTAGGTGACTTTAGTTTGGAAAGTCGCCGAGGGTTCGAGGGCTAGGTCATTCGGAAAAACCCCAACGATGCGTCAGGCCCTTAGCATGAGCATATTTGTGTGGTGGATAATGAAAACTTGACGGTGTCACTTATTAAACTATTTGATAATAATATTAATTTTTACAAGGATTCTCACAACAGTTCTAGATTATTATTCATCGCACATTCTCACGCGGCAAAGGGATATTCACGCACCACACGGTCAGACACGCACTCCCTTGTTCTTCGCGCTTCTTTTGTTTTTCAGTTTTACCATCCATCGATTCACTCGTCACCACGCATCACCTCTCATTCATACCAACTTAAAAGCTAAACATCCCCACAATTTGGTCGTGTTGGGGGAGGCTTTTTAGGGAATATATGAAGAAGGCAGAAATGGTTAAGGGACGATTCTGGAGAGACGATTTTTGAGAGACGCTTCTTTTGAGAGACAGTGCTTGAGAAATAGTTAAGCTGGGTCAGTGAGTTGTAATTGTGTCTTTAGTTGTAATTGTGTTGTTAGTTATAATCGTGTCGTTAGTTGTAGTCGTAAGAGTTTAGTTGAAATATATATATCTTTATGCCTAGTCTTTACCGTTACCGCACATTGTATATTATTTTATGTTTAATAAATAGTTCTATATTATTTAACAACCACCATATCTCTACAATATATATTCCGGCTCCGCAAAATTTTTGAACGCGGTGCCGCGAAAAGTCACGCCAGCCCTGGAAATGTATATAGGAAAATAAGAGCAATAGAAAAGAAAAGAGAGCATAAATAATATGTAGCTGTTATATTATATGTGAGTGGTAGAGATAAAAGTGTGGTGAAGCGTGAATGGTAGTATTAAACTGGGATAAATAAGCTGTTTATTTTGAAAGTGGCGTAAGTCCATTTATGTTCGAATCGAAATATTGAAGGTTTTGCGTTGGATTAAATTTAAAAATATGGATAACAGATAACATAGTAGAATAACGTTTTGAGTTTCTAAGGGTGTCAAATTTATCATCCCAATTAGCATAATTAGCATTAATTAAGAAATAATATGTTTTTTATGGGTATGAATGGACTTATGCCACTTTCAAAATCAATGAAATGACGTTTCCAATTCTTAAGAAAGCACAAGTCCATAGTAAAAGTAAATTTCCCTTAAAATAAAAATAAATGTATACACTTTTATGTTATAAAATCAAAAAAATATTCAACTTTTATTCTTTGTTAAATAATTTTTACATTAAAATTAATATCGTTTTATTAATTATTACTCAGTCTTCTCCAATTTGTGTATGCCGGAGGGATTTAAAATAACTGTGGTGTGCAGGTGGTATATAATGTAATAAATCCATTAAGTCCTTATAGTTTAGGTTTGTGAGTGATCTCGTTTTTTTTATATAGTGCCAACTTGATATTATTAAAGTTTTTCGGTTGAAATTTATAATATTGCAAGTAAAGCACAAATTAAGTAATCCGAATTGAAGAAAACCTTAGAAACAAGTAAAAATACTCAGCAAGTGGGACAACACTGTTGATATAAATCATTTTATTTCAAATAAAATTTAAATATTTATTAATTTATTTTTAATTTTGAAAATTATATCACTCTGGTTCTCAACGCAAACTGCGCGTTTCTTTTTGTGAACAGGCGTTGTTCTGTTGTTTAAAACAAATTCATTGCACATTGACAATTCAACTGTTACTTTGATAATTAAACATAAAGCTGGGATCTCGAAAATTTGATTGCATAATATTTTCCATATCTATTTGAAACTCTCACAATGAGACATAAGCCACTTTCAAAATAAACTTTTTCATCGCTTCATTAACCAGCAAATTTTCGTGTTAAAAAATCTTAATGATTTTAAATATATTAGTAACAGGCTGCTTCAGAATGAAAAGATCATGTAAAAATGTAACTATTAAGGTAGCTTACACGATTTCTTTTTTAATGAACTTACGCCACTTTCAAAATAAACGGCTCAAATATAGTTTTAAACCAAGTCCATCTCCTGACTATAACGCTGAGATTAATTTGCATTCGAGAGGTGACCCTCAGTCACCATTTCATAAAATTTGGAAGATCGATATTAATTAATACATCAAATTTAATGTAATGTAACAGCGTGCAAGGTATCGAAATCAAATAATTCTACAATTTTGTTATTATACAATTCTTTATTCACTGCTCAAAAAAGTATCGTCAGATTTTTAATAGAGAATCTTTGATTTTCTAGTTTTCTCTAGTCAAAAAATCGTCGAGTGCAAAGGGTTAATAAATATATATAACTGTCCACATGAACAATTATTGCCTCAGTATTCGAAAAAGAAGACGACGGGAACGTAATATTTAGATAAATTCAGTCAGTCTCATTTTCACGTATTTTGAATCATTTTTCATAAATTTCCCGTTAAAGTGGTAGAGAAATTTTTTGTTCCCTGGGAGTTGCTCGGGAATGTCCTACATGAACATTCCATTTGCAGGCAATGCTAAAAATGGCCCTTTTTTAACACCCTCCGGGTCATACGAAAAAATGGAAGAATCGAAAGGTCACGAATATAACACTGTAATAAAAATATCTATGTTTATATTTTATAAATTCGAACTTTTGAGTGATACGAAGAAAATAGGGAAATGGTGTCATCGAAATGGGTACCAATGTCCAGAAGAGAGACCCAGTGCAAAAAAAGTTGAGGAACCTTGGTCCAGAATAGTAATGTCCAATACGTGACTCACAGACCAAAACTTGAAATTTATCCATTTTACTAAAACGATGAAATGGAATATCCAAAAAAATAGGAAAATGTAAATGTAAAAATATGATAAATTATAAAATAATAATTAAAATCTAAATTTTGAAATATGCATAAATAACTTTTTCTTATTCGTTAATATTTTTTCACTGATAAACGATTTTCAAGAATTTTAGTGATAGGTCTGTGAGTGTTGGTTTTATGTGTGTGAAGGTGAGTGTTGCGACGGCAATAATACGTGGAAGACGCGCCTCGCCGTCCTTCTTGACGATCAAGAAATTATAAAACGAGACATCAGACGATAGTGAGAAATCAAACAAAACACATCAGATGACGTGAGACGGTTTTGGGGCTCAGACAAGACACGACAGACGTGAACTAGAACTGGAAGAAGCAAGACGATAAACGGAAGACGGAAAACGAAACGAAAAATGGCAAGGGAGAAGACGATACACCACGCACACACCAATCACGTACACCCACATCATAATCGTAGAATAAAGCGTAATTACAACCACAATCTGCGCTTTACTGCCACCTAAGTGCTCAGTGTCTCGTGAGGGATTCGACACACTGAGAAAAAGGGGCATCACAAGTTTACCGTACGCTGCCCCCTCCGCGTGGAGCTCATTCATATTCACGTGGTGCAACAGTGAGTGAAGTTGAATGAGTGAAACTCATTTGTCCTATAATTATGCAATATAAATATAACCGAGTACCGTCTAATGTAAATGATATTTCAAAAAATGTTTAAAAGTGTAGGGACACATGCCAGATGCGGAAAGCGAAGGTCCTTTGTACATTTTCCACTTCTTCGCGACGTCGAGGACTTCAGGTCAATGGGGACCTGGTTTATGTCTTTGCAACCAGGGCCCCATGACTCGCGGACATGCAGACCACCTCGACGTCTAATGTGCAGGAAAAACAGTTCAGTTCGTTTGCGCCTTCCGAAAGACACGGGTCTTTCCCAAAGCCTAGCCTTCGCATTTTCCGCATCAATCAAGTCCTGCCCAGTAAACACAGTATCTCTAAAAACCTCTCGGCCTCCACCTTCAGAAGAATGTCGCAGAATGAAACAATTATTTGAGAAATATCAAAGAGTGAACACGTAAATTTTATAGTTATTAATAGTGAAAGGGTGAGAGAAGAAACTTCTGAAAAGAGTGCAGCGATTTTATTATTTGAAATTATTTTTTATTAAAATAGTTTAACTTAAATATGTGTTGTGAGTTATTCGTTAAAAAATGTTAGTGGTGAATGAAATTTTAATAACAATAAGAACAATTCTTTATTTAATTACAAATATTATCAAACACAAATATTAAGTTTAAATATAATTAATTTATTACAGTGATTGTCAGCACGATTGATGAGTATTCGGAATGCGATAGTGGATTGAGAGAATGTTTAGGCTAGACTATAGTCAGTCTCCTATAACGCGGTGTTTTTATAACGCGATTTCCATATAACGTGTGGCGAAAATTGGGACGTTTTCTCATAACACGTTTTTCATGCAAGAAAATTCCAACAACTCAAACAGCTTGAAAAATTTATCAAAGAATGTCTGAATTTTGATCAGACTGAAATGGTTTCATAATGTTAGTGGTGGATGAAATATTAATAACAATAAGAACAATTCTTTATTTAATAACAAAAATGACCAAACACTAATATTAAGTTTAAATGTAATTAATTTATCAGAATCACATGCTGTTGTATTTCAAATATATCTTTATTTTTGTTACAACTAACAGACGAACTTGAGTGTAACAATAGTGCGTCCGAGTACGTACCAGATCAGATCTTTTAGCAAACGTGACTCCAATCTACTACTAGGCGGAAGACTAACTGGGTATTTGGGATGATGGGCAATATTTATACGTGAATTAAGAAATAACAAGGGGTTGTCCACAGATCGAAGGTTAAGAAAAGATGATGCAGGGAAGGTCGGGGTTTGAGTGAGCAATAGGGCGATAAGGATGAGTAAGGGATAAAAAGGGAAAGTTAGCCAGTCTGGAGTTTCTCTTATGCACATAGGTTAATATTTACAGATGACTAAACAGTTTTCCAACAATGCTAACACCTCTTCTCAATATTAAAACTCAATTGCAACTGGCCTTTACCAAATCACTCTCGTTTTCGTTCTTTCTTCTTTCATACATTACAATTCACACAACACCTCAATCATTACACGCATATTCATTTCTATTCACAATAAGCTGAATTCATTAGATATTGGCATCCCATGCATACTTGTTCCAGGCATCCCTTTCTTACATACATCGCTCCTTTATTATATAATATTTATTATGTTGTAGGATATTTTTTGACTTCCCCAGGTATAGAGGCCCGGTTAGCGTCTGGCGGCCAGACGAGTCTGGGGAAGTTGGGGCCAGGCCATGCGAGGTAGCCTCGCTCAACCCCGGTTTTCCCCATTGTAAACCGGGGGTGACGCGTCCGTGGGCACCTCTCGGGAAGGGTCCCCGCGTGGGTGACCCTTCGGAGAGTCTAACCCGAAGGAGGAATCCCTTCCACCCTAGAGCGTTACGTGGAGGGAGCTTTCTCCTCCTTCGGGGGAGGCTCTTGCCTTCCAGACGGGCTTAAAAGGGCCCGCTCTGGAAGATAGAGGAGGGTTTCGAGAGAGTCATTAGAGAGTTGAGGTAGTCCTTGAGAGAGTTGAGACCGAGAGTTGTGATTGCGAGAATTACGCGTTATTGAGAGTCGAATAGAAAATACAGACTGCAGTGAGTCTGAGTATTCCGAGGTACTCTCCAGCGAGTAGAGACTGTGTGACTCTACAGTATTTAAAAATTTATGTAACCATTACTACAAAAATGTCTCGTTTTGTATATTATTCTTTATTCTACCCACAAAGTCTTAGTGAATCATCCTATATATTGGAAAATGTGTTTGTATTTAATAGTGCACCTGTTTGATATTTATTATGTTAGGTGAAGTAAAAAGAAATCCATTATTTTTGCATTCAATTTCATTTTTTATAAATACAAATACTGGAATATTCAGATGATGGCCAACATTGTTAACTTACTTCGTGTTTCATTATATTAGGTGTAGTAAAAAAAATCCATTACTTTTGCATTCAATTTCATGCAAAAATAATGGATTTCTTTTTACTGCATCTAATATATAGAATATTAAATAATTTTCAAGTAATTTAAATGGCAAGTATTTGTGAATCATCCTGTATATTGGAAAATGTGTTTGTATTTGATATGATAATGTACCTATTTAGCATTTCTAAAGAGAAAAATGATTATTTATAAATTTCTTGGAATTTCGCAATAAATGCAGCAGGCGTGCTTTATATGCTGAAGAAACAGTTGAAACATTCGCAGAAGGAAATTAAATGCTATTACGAATTCAACGCAAACTGTACAGCTGTTGCTTTTGTAAAGTAATAATTTTATAACTTTTATGAAACTCGTTTATCGAGTTTATCATTGGATAGAAATTTCCATTATTAATTGTTAGTATTGTAGAATACCAAAAGAAATCGCGAATTGGCTATGCCAAGAAAAACAAATTGTAAATCGATCGATATCTTCTAGAAACAAATCGAAAAGTTATTCTATATAACAAAATTAAGTTGCGCGACTCCTCTACGGGGAGGTGAAGCGTAGGTTAAGGAAAGCATAAAAGCGTGGTCCTTGACAACCAAAACAGAGTCCTTTGAAATCGGTTGTGACCAGCACAAGCGTGAGTCGCTTGGTGTTGGAAAGAGAGTTTTAAAAGAGTGCTTCTTTGTGTGTTTTCGTTATCTTCGTGTTCTTTCTATCCCTAAGTTAAATCAGTTTACGAGTTTTGAGTTTGTATTATTGTGTTCTTGTTCTTTCGTCAATTTTCGGTGTCTCAAGATCAGTTTCGCCATCCTACAGTATTTAATTTTCTTTTTATTGTTATCATTATTAATTATTAATAATCGTAGTTAATTATTTTCTGTAAATGTTCGTCTGATACCAGACACAAAATTGTCTAATTTCTGTCATTCGTCTTCCTACATATTTTACAAATACAACCCTGACATTAATTCTGAGAAAATTTAGTCTTATTCCTGATTTTGGTACACCGAATTATTCCCTTGCAACAAAGTTATTAATGGAAATTTTAGTTAATTCTACTAAGCATCGGCTTTTGAGGAAACCGGTTTTCAATTCACAATATTTCCAAAAACAGGTTAAATTCGTTGTCCGAATTAAAAAATAAAAGAAGCGAAATATAATAAAAATAATAAAACGAAAATTTAAACTTATTTCGAAATTTATTATTTAAAATAAAATATAATTTAATATTTTTGTTTGGGAAATACGGTTTTAAATATTCCGTTGAGCGATTATTTAATTTTGTTCCTATTTTGTTTAAAATTGACTTGAAATAGAAAATTCTTTATCATAAGCTACTGCACCTTCAGACTCGTCTATGAACTGCTTATGCCCGAGGCAATTTCAAACAAAAATATTGCTGTATTTTTATAAGTATATACGTCTAACATTTGAAACAAGCTTTTTAAGTTCAAAAAGCAGTTTGAGACAAATAAATCCTTTTGATTGATTTCATAATTTAAATGTTAACAACAACTCGAGATAAGAGTTCTCCGGAAAGTTCGTGCCGATTTTGAAGGAAAATTGAAACGCAAGAGATTTAAATTTTAGTGTACATTTATTAAATTATATAGAGGCCATTCTCTTTTAAAACCTTCCTCCATTTTTCGGGCAATTGGAAAATTCCGTCTTTTCAGAATCTCTCAGGTTTTTCAGCGAAAAATTTTTCTACGTGATTTTTTATCTCAACAAAAGAGTTAAAGTTTTTTCCATTGAGGGAATCTTGTAATGATCGAAATAGGTGGAAATCAGAGGGCGCGAGGTCTGGTGAATATAGTGCATGGGATAGAACATCTCAACCGAGCTGCAACAACTTTTGCCGAATTATCGAAGACACACGAGGTCGCGCATTATCCTGATGAAACACGACACCCTTCCGATTCGCTATTTCTGGACGTTTTTGTTCAATTGATGTCTTTAATTCGTCTAATTGGTAACAATACTTCTCTGAATTTATCGTCTCGTGGTTTGATAAAAGCTCATAATACAGGATCCTTTTCCAGTCCCACCAGATACAGAGCATGATCTTTGGATGAAGACTGGCTTTTGGGCTGGCTAAAGGTGGTTCATTCCGCTTTCCCCGAGATCTTTTTCGCTCAACGTTATTATAAATGATGCATTTTTCATCCCTCGTCACTACTTGCTTCAAAAATGGTGTCTCCTCGTTGCGTTTATAGGGCGAGTCGCAAATAGAAATGCGATCCATCAGATTTTCCTCTGTTAAATCGTGGGAACCCATACATCAAAACGGTTTATGTAGCCAAACTTCACAAAATGCTCGTGAATGATGTATTTTGACATATTTAACATTTTTGCTAATTAACGTGTCGTATAGCCTGGGTTATTCTCGATCAATGTTTCAATCTGATCTTCATCTGTGGTGGAGAGCCTACCCGGGCGTTCTTGATCTTTAGGGTTGAAATCACCAGCTTTAAACCTAGCAAACCACTTCCGCACAGTTCTTTCAGCTGCAGCACTTTCGTCATAAACAGCGCATATCTTGTTTGCCGCTTGTGTGGTATTTTTGCTTTTCCGATAAAAGAAAAGCATTAAATGCCTAAAATGCACTTGGTTTTCTTCCATACTCAAAGGCTTATAAAACTGACAAAAATTGACGTATCGTATCCAAATTTTTTTCCAAATATGTCTCAAGTACCGTCCTTTTGTACGCATTGATATGTACGCGTGTCATTTGTTTTCAATCGTTCTGATTTATTTAGACCTGTCCTTACACCGCCTACCAAAATTTGGCACGAAATTTCCGAATAACCAATACAGTCTTTGTTCTTGATTCAGTGTTAGGTATGAATCGTTGCTTTTCATTTAAATAAATATACCATTTGCTCTTAGTCATCAAAAGCTTCATTCCAGTGTACTCTCGTAGAGAATAGCATTGTCCATCACGCGTTGCAGTACCGTATCATTTACGCGTAATTCACGTTGAACTCTGCAGTACAGAGAAACAGTCCCGCGCAAAATTCAGCCGTGATTAAAAGGTTAAAACTGAAACTGCACGCATCCTTGCATCGCTATTTAACCTTGCAGTTGAGTTACAAAGGGAGCTGGGTAAAAATTAAAGCGTGGGTAAAATTAAATGTACTCTCGTAGAGAATAGCATTGTCCGTCACAAATGTATAAAATTGACAAGAATTAAGTATGGTATCCAAATTTTTTTCCAAATATACCTCGAGTACCGTCTTTTAAACGCATTAATATGTACGCGTGTCATTTGTTTTCAATCGTTCTGATATTTTTAGATCTGTCCTACGTCACCTACCAAAAATTAGCATGAACTTTTTGGAATACCAACATACAATCCTCGATTATCCTAATAAATATAAAATTTATTCAACGTTTAAAATGTTCAAAAATTTTAAACCTTTTTTTAAACTTTAAACTTTGTAACATACAGGGTACCTTTGAAACTCATGTTTAAGCAAGCATCAGGTGATTCTTTGTAAAAAATGTGAAAGAAATATAGGAAAATTTCTTTAATTAATTCAATCACTGCATAGACATTGTTTATAATTATGATAAGCATCATATGTCGCTCCATTAGTTGTATTTTAGCTATTAAAGTAATTTTTCATACTCGATTTCCTCGAATGTATGAAAAATAATTATCCCCTACTTTTTTCCACATTTTCTTTTTTCACTTGGTGTATAACATTCAGAAGCAATATATATATCACAGTGTGCCATGAGACCTTAAAAGCTTGCCAAAAATGAGTTCTCTCATTTTCATAAATTGAAAGTGTCACGGTGTTCTAGTACTTTGAAGTATTTACCTATTTTACAATTTTAGAAAATTGAAAATTTTAATAAAAGCAAGGTTCTATATTTGATATAAATA
>NW_016909929.1:0-39367 GCF_001483705.2 Eufriesea mexicana
GGCATCCGAGGCCGAGCATTTGCACTGGCTCTGGTGGCGTAGAGTGACCGTGTGCGACGGCTGTTCGGCAGCTGCCTCAAGAAAGGCCGCTTCCAGGCATGTTGGAAGAGAGCGCAGGTCGTGCTGATCCCGAAACCAGGGAAGCCGCCGGACTATCCGAAGGCATACCAGCCCGATATGCCTGCTCGACGAGGCTGGCAAGCTCTTCGTGCTCGTTCTAGCTGCCCTCCTCCCCCCTCCGAGAGCATATAACGGACGTGGGTCCCGATTTCAGCGGCAACCATTTCGGATTCCGGCATGGTCGGTCGACGATCAACGCGATTACGCGCGTTCGTACGCTGTCGGTCGCTGCCGTTGACCGCGGTGGGGTGGTGCTGGCCGTCGGTGTGGGTATAGCCAACGCCTTCAACACACTGCCCTGAGCCGCCATCCGGTGTGCCCTGTTGTGCCACAGGGTTCTCCAATGCATGACGGCGGTGATCGGCGGCTATTTGGCGGAGCGCTCTATCGAGTATCACGGACGACACTCGACCGTCGTGCGGGCGACGAACTGCGGTGTTCCACTGGGATCGGAGCTCCGGCCGATCCTCTGGGACCTCGCGTACGACGCCGAGTTGCGCACTCCCCCCCTCCCCCCCCCCACCGGCCTGAGCCAAACGTGTTACGCGGATGACACGTTGGTGATGGCCTCCTGGTCGAGTTGGGTGGTGGTCACGCTGTGCGCGAAAAGCGGCGTGGCCCTCGTCGCGAATAGCATCCAGCGTCTAGGGCTGAGTATCTCCCCGGAGAAGACCGAGGCAATGTGTTTTTGCCATCTGCACCACGGGAAGCCGCCCAAACCCCTGATGCTCGTGGGGAGCCTCGTGGTCGAGGTAAGGGATCGGATGAAATATCTCGGTCTCGCCCTCGATAGCCACTGGAAGTTCGACGAGCACCTTCTCGCGCTGGAACCACGCCTGGAAGGTATGGCGTGGGCTTTGTGCCGCCTGCTACCCAACCTGTGTTGGCCTGACGGGAGGGTGCGCCGCCACTGCACGGGAGCCGTTCGCTTGGTGGCACTTTATGGGGCTCCGATCTGGGCGAACGACCTGGTCGCTAGTCCGCGCAGTCTGGCGATTTTCCGGCGAGTCGCGGGCAGGATGGCGAAGAGCGGCGTGCGGGGTTACCGCATGGTATCCCACGAGGCGGCGATGGTCCTGGCGTATGTTCAGCCGTTCGAAATGCAAGCGGTGTGGGAGGCCCGTATCTACGGACTCCTACACACTGGCGGCGGCGGTGCTCCTCAAGAAGGGGCCGTTTCGTTGAGGCCAAGGATCAGACAGACCGTGATGACGGCCTGGCGAGCTCGGCTGAGGAGGCCGAGCAGCAGGCGTCACCTGGCGATCGAGGCTGGGCTCCTCGTGCAGGGTTCATGGGGGCGCCGCGGCAGCCGGCACACTTTCTGCCTGACACAGGTGCAAACCGGGCACGGGTGCTTCGGTGTGTACCTGTGTCGTATATGGCTGGAACGTGAGACGCGTTGTCATCACTGCGCGAAAGGGTTGGACACGGCGCAGCACACGCTGGAGGAATGTCCGGCGTGGGCTCGCGAGCGCCGGGTACTATGTCGCATGTTGTGTCGGGTCCTTTCTCTCTCCGTCGTCGTGGCGCGGATGACGGAGGGCGTAGGAGCGTGGCACGCGGTGGCCTCTTTCTGCGAGGCGGTGATGTTAGAGAAGGAGGCCGCGGAGAGAGCCCGCGGGCGTAGCGCGTGCTGTTCGCGCGTTGGGCGGCGGAGGCTGCATCCGCGTCGCCGGTGGGCGGCGCGCGATCTGCCGGATGTGATAACGCGTTAGACCTCCGCCTTCGCGAGTAACCATGTACCTACGGCCGGGGAGACCGTCTCTCTCTCCCGTTGTAACCTAGGTCAGGGTGACCACATCCTGGCGTGTGGAGGCCCGTCTCTTCGATAGACCGTGGCCCGGGCGCGCGGCGTCCGCAGTGTATGCGTGCGTTGCGGTGCGGTGGTATGCGTGTTGTGTGTGCCTGTAATTGATCCGTCTCGCGCGCATGGACATGATCGTTTCCGGTGCGATTTCCCGTCTCGCCGGGAGGGAACTGCGGTTGCGTCGCGGGGGCGTCCTGGCAATTGCGTGGCAGCGAAGTCCTGGGCGCACCGAAATGCGAAGGCCTGGCCATCGTGGGGGTTTTAGTGGGTAAGAATCCCACATAACGCCGCCCCCACCCCTAAGGGGGCCGGGTATCTTTGGAAGATTACCCCCACGTAAAAAAAGGTTATGTCAAGCTAGGTTAGGCAAGGTTTGGTAACTTTTGTTTAGCTTAGGTTTGTTTGGGTTAGGCTACGACATCTTTGATTTTCGTGCAATACACAGCAGTTCTAGGACCTCTGCGCCCCACTCTCCCCTAATATCCTCTGCCTGGCGTTTTGGATGCCGTCAATAGTGCTCTCGGTATGTTAGGTTGAGTTATGTTACGTTTGGATATGTTGGGTTGGGTTATGTTAGGGTAGGTTAGGATAGGGTAGGTTAGGTTACGTTAGGTCAGGTTAGATCACGATATCTTCGACGTTTGTGATGGACATTGCTATGCGGTGTATTACTGCGCTCTACTCTGCTCTAGTGAATTCTGCTTTGCTCTGGGGAGATAAGAAATTGTGGTCTCGGCGCGTTAGGTTTGCTTAAGCTGCCCTCGGTTAGGTTAATCTTGGCTACGTTGCTATGGTGTAGCTTGGACTATTGCGCTATGCACTGCGATTCCATGAGCTTCTGCGCTCTACTTTCCTCTAATATGTTCTGCTCGGATCTGAGGAGGGCAGCAATATAGGTCTCGGCACGTCAGGAAGGGTTGCGGTACGTTTGGTTACGTTACGTTTGGTTTGGTTGAGATAGGATAGCTTTGACTTTTGTGCTAGATAGTGCTATACGGTGGTCCTTTGCGCGCTGCTGTGCTGTAATATATTCTGGTTGGCTCTGGGGAGGCCAGCAATAGTGATCTTGGCACGCTAGGTTGTGTTATGTTACGCTTGGCTTGGCTATGTTAGGACAGGTTTTGATAGGGTAGCTTTAACTTTTGTGCTCTACACTGCTATTCGGTCGATATTTGTGCACTGCATTGCTCTACTAGCGTCTGCTACAATCTGGGGGTGCCAGCAATAGCGGTCGCGGCACGTAAGTTTGAGTTACGTTACGTCTGCCTATGATACATTTAGTCAGGTTTGGATATGATAGCTTTTACTTTTGTGCTGTACACTACCAGTCGGTGGATTTCAGTACCCTTCTCTGGTCTACTACACTCTGTTCGACTCAGGCGAGGCAAGTAATAGCGGTCTCGGCACGTTAGGTTGATGTAGAAAACGCTTGGTTAGTTTACGTTTGCTTGGGTTGTGTTTGGATATCTTTGACTCTCGTGGTATACACTGTTATTCTGTGCATTCCTGTGCTCGACTACTCTCTACTGTGTTCTGCTTGACACTCTGGAATCCGGCAATAGTGTGCGAGGCTCGCAATGTTGAGTTACGATTCGTTTGTCTCGGTAATATTTGTTTATGTCAAGTTCACATGTCTTTGACTTTCCTACTGCACACAGCGTTTCTATGGATTTCTGCGCTCTACTCTCCTCTAATGTGTTCTGCTTGGCACTGAGGAGGGCAGAAATATATGTCTCGGCTCGTTAGGATGAGTCAGGTTACGTTTGGTTGCGTTACGTTTGGCTAGGTTAGGACAGGATAGCTTTGACCTTTGTTCTATACACCGCCTCAACGTGAACTCCTGCGCTCTACTGAGCTCTCCTACTCTCTGCTTGGCGTTGGAGAAGCCAGCAATAGTGGTCTTGGCACGTTTGGTCGAGATAGGCTGCGTTTCGTTTGGTTACGTTTGGTTAGGTTAGGACACTAGAGCTTTGACTTCTGCGCTATACAATGCGCTTCTGTGGCTTACAGTGCCCTGCGTTTCTCCACTATACTCTGCTTGTCTCTGGGGAGCCCAGAAATAGTGGTCGAGCAAGTTAGGTTGGGTTACGTTTCTCCTGACCAGGTTAGGTTAGGCTAGGTTTTGTTTGGTTAGGATAGCTTTGACATATGTGCTCAGCACTGATCTTCTACGAACTTCTTTGCTCCGCTGTGCTCTATCAAATTCTCCTTGTGTCTGGTGACAGCAGCAGTAGTGGTCGCGGCACGTTTGGTTGCGTTATGTGACGTTTGGTCAGGCAGCCTATGTTACGTTTGATCTGGGTGGCTATGTTACGTTTGGTCAGGATATCTCTGACTTTTGCGCTATACACTGCAGTGCGGTCGATATCTACACGATACTGAGCACTCGAATATTGAGCTTGCCCCTGCGAATGCCGGTGATAGTGGTCCCGGCATGTTAGGATGAGTCAGATTACGTTCGGTCATGTTACGTTTGCCTAGGTTAGGAAGGGAAAGATCTGACTTTTGTACAATTCACAGCTATTCGGTGGATTTCTTCTCTCTACTGTGCTGGAATATGCTCTGCGTGGCTCTGGCGAGGCCAGCAACAGTAATCTCGGCACGTCAGGCTTAGCTATGTTACGCTTGGTTAGGATATGTTAGTCTGGGTTAGGCTAGGATTGCTTTGCCTTTTCTGCTATACGTTGCCATTCTATGGACATCGGCGCTCTACGCTCCTCTAATATGTTTTGTTTGGCGATAGGGAGGCCTGCGGTTGTGGGCTCGTCTCTATTATGATTAGTTAGTTTGCGTTTGGTTATGTTAGGGTAGGTCAGGTGAGATTAGGATACCTTTGACTTTTGCGTTTTATGTTGCTATTTGGAGGCTTTCGGCGCCGTACTGTGCTTTATTCTGCTCTGCTTTGCTCTGGGCAGGCCAGAAATCGTGGCCTCGGCGCGATAGATTATGTTAGGTTCCGTCGGGTTATGTCACGCTTGGTTAGGTTAGGATAGGATAACTGTGACTTTTATGCTGTACACTGCTATTCGGTGGATTTCTGCGCTCATCGTTGCTCTACTATACTCCACACGACTCTGGGCAGGACAGCAGTGGTGGTCGTGGCACGTTTGTTTGCATTATGTTACGTTTTGCCGGGGTATGTTCAGCTTGGTCAGGATATTTTTCACGTTTGTGCTATATACTGTTATTCGGCGCATTTCTGCGCTCTACAGAGCTCTAGTATGTCCTGCTTCCTGCCATTGAGAGGTTAGGTATAGTGGTGTAGGCACGCTAGGTTGGGTCATGCCCGTTTGGTTCTGTTTCGTTTGGTCAGGTTATGATAGGATAGCTTTAGCTTTTACGCAATACACTGCCACTCGGTGGATTTCTGCGCTCTTCGTTGCTCTACTGTACTCTGCAAGACTCTGGGGAAGCCAGCAATTGAGACCGTGGCACTATTGGTGGAGATATGTTACATTTGGTTGGGTTACGTTAGGCTATGTTTGGTTAGGATGTCTCTGACTTTTGTGTAACACAATCCTATTCGGTGGATCTCTGCACACTACTGTGCTGTAACATATTCTGCATGGCTCTTGGAGGCCAGGAATGGAGGTATCTGCACGTTGGGTATAGTTATTCCACGTGCTGTTGTACTAAGTTGGGCATGGCCAGGTTAGGTTAGGGTATCTTTGAGTTTTGTGCTATACATTGCTACTTGGTTGCCTTATGTGCTCTTCTTGGCTCTAGTATACTCTGGTCGACTCAGGGGTGGCCAGTAATGGTGGTCTCGGCGAGTTAGCTTGTAATAGGCTACGTGTGGTTTCGCTAAGTAAGTTCGGGTTACGTTTGTATTGATTTGGCTTTCGTGGTACATACTGATATTCGGTGGATTTCTGCGCTCTACTATGCTCTACTGTATCACGCTTGACCATTCGGGTCCGGCAATAGTGGTCACGGCACGTTACGTTGTGCTACGCTATGTTCGGTCAGGCTCCGTTAATTTGGGATGGGATTGGGTTCCTTAGGCTTTTCTCACTTACACTATGATTCGATGGATTTCCGGGATCAGCTATCCACTAATACGTTCTGCCCGGCTCTTGGGAGAGGATCAATCGTTGTCGCGACACCTCAGGTTGTGTCAGGTTACGTTTGGTCATACTACGGCTGGTTAGGTACGGAGGTGGTGGCATTGTCTATTGTGCTAGACACTGCTATTCGGTAGATGCCTGCGTTCTAATCCACTCTAATATGTTCCGCTTGACTCTGGGGAGGGCAACAATAGTGATCCCTGTTTGTTATGATGAGTCAGGCTACGTTCTGTTAGGTTGGGTCCGGCTATGTTCGGTCAGAATAGCTTTAACCTCTGAGATCTATGCTGTTATTCTCTGGTGTGCTATAGCATGTTCAGCATGGCTCTGGGGAGGACAAAAATAACGGTCTCGGCACGTTAGGTTGAGCTATGCTTCGTTTGGTTATGTTAAGATTGTCTAGGTTAGGAGGGGATAGCTTCGTCTTTAGCGCTATAGTCTGCAATTAGGTGGACCCCTGCCACCTACAGTGCTTTAATATTTTCAGCTTGGGTATGGGAAGGCCAGGAAGGGTGGTCTCAGTACGTTTGGATGAGTCAGGCTACGTACGGTTAGGTTAGTTTAGGCAATGTTTGGTCAGAATAGCTTTAACTTTGGTGCTGTACACTGCTGTAAGGATGAGTCAGGCTACGTACGGTTAGGTTGGTTTAGGCCATGTTTGGTTATGGTAGTCTTATATTTTGTGCTTACGCTGCTGTACAGAGGATTTCTGCCCTATACTGTTCTCTAGTATGTCCTGCTCGGTTCTGTGGAGTGCAGCAATGCAGGTTGAGTTAGGCTATATTTGGCTATGTTCCGTTTGTTTAGGTTAGGTTTGGATAGATTCGACTTTTGCGATTTACACAGCGACTAAATGGATTTCTGCGTTCTGCTCTCGACTATCTTCTTCCGCTGGACTATTGGGAGGCCAGCAATAGTGGCCGCGGCACGATAGGTTGAGTTGGGTAATGTTCGGTTAATTTACGGTTGGTTAGGTTAGGAGAGGATGGCTTTGACTTTAGTTCTATGGTCTGCTATTGAGTGGATTTCTGCCCGCAACAGTGCGTTAATATTGTCAGCTTGGCCCTGCGAAGACCAGCAACAGCGGTCTCGGCACTTTACCTTGTGCCAGGTTACGTTCGGTCAGGTTGTGTTAGACAATGTTTGGTTAGGATAGATATGACTTTTGCGCTGTAGGCTGCTATTCGGTGGATTCCTGCGCTCCACTGTGATCTAGTATGTCCTCCTTGGCTATGGGGAGGACAGCATCTGTGGTCGCGGCAAGTTAGGTTAAGGTAGGTTACGTTTTTTTATCTGACGACAGGTTGGCTTTGGAGGGGTAGCTTCGTGTTTAGTGCTGTATTCTGCTATTTCGTGGATTCCTGCACCCTAAAGTGCACTAATATTTTCTGCTTGGCTCTGGCAAGGACAGCAACGGTGGTCTCGCCATGTTATGGTTAGTCAGGCTACGTGAGGTAAGGTTGGGTTGGGCTACATTTGGTAAGTATGGCTTTAACTGTAGCGCTATACACTGCTCTTCGGTGGATTTCTGCCCTCTAGTATTCTCTAGTACGTCCTGCTCGGCTCTGGCAGAGCAGCAATAGCGGTCTCGGCACGATAGGTTGATTTATGCTATGTTAGGCTGCGTTCTGATGGTTCCGGTCAGGCATGGGTAGCTTTGACTTCTCTGATATACACAGCGAATATATGGCTTTCTGCTTTCTACTCTCCACTAACGTGTTTCGCTTGACTCTGGGGAGGGCAGCAATAATGGGCTCGGCTTGTTATGATGAGTCATGTTACGTTCGGTTTGGTTGGGTCCGGCTAAGTTTGGACAGGATAGCTTTATCTTTTGGGCTCCACGCTGCCTTTCGCTGGATTTCTGCGCTCTGATGTGCTATAGTATGTCCAGGTTGGCTCTGGGGAGGCCAAAAACAACGGCCTCGGCACGATAGGTTGAGTTATGTTACGTTCGGCTAAGTTACAGTTGGTCAGGTTAGGAGAGGTTAGCTTTGCCTTTGGTGCTATAGTCTGCTATTAGGAGCATTTCTGTGCCCTACAGTGCTCTAACATTTTCAACCTGGCTCTGGGAATACCAGAAATAGTGGTCTCGGCACGATGTGATGTGTCAGGCTATCTTCGGTTAGGTTAGTTTAGGCAATGTTTGGTCAGGATAGCTTTAACTTTGGTGCTGTACACTGCTGTCCGGTGGACTTTTGCTCCCTACAGTGCTCTAGTATGTCCTGCTCGGCGTTGGGGATGGCAGCAATTGCGGTCTAGGCACGATAGGTTTATTTATGCTATGATTGTTTATGTTCTGGTCGTTTGGGGTAGACTTGTGTATCTCTGGCTTTTCTGATATGCACCGCGATTATATGGATTTCTGCGTTGTACGCTCTACTATTGTGTTCTGCTTGGCTCTGAGGTGGCCAGCAACAGCGGACGCGACATGTTAGGTTGAGGTAGGTTGCGTTTGGTCATGTTACGTTTTGTTAGGTTAGGAGTGGATGGCTACGGATTTAATGCTATATTCGGTTATCTGGTGTGCTTCTGGGCTCTAGTGCGCTCTAGTACGCCCTGCTTGGCTCCGGGGAGGGCAGCAACAGCGGTCTCGGCGCGGTAGGTTGAGCCTGGCTATGTTTGGTTATTTTCAGTTGTTTTGGGTAAGGCACGTGCAGCTTTGACTGTCAGTATATACAGTGTGATTGCATGGATTCCTGCGTTCCACCCTCCAATAGCATGTTCTGCTTCTCTGGGGTGGCCAGCAATGGTGGTCGCGGCGCGTTGGTTTGAGTTAGGTTCGGTTTGGTCATGTTATGATTAGTTAGGTCAGGAGGGCATAGCTTTACGTTTTGTGCTGTAGTCTACTGTTAGGTGGATTTCTGCGACATGCGGTGCTGAAATATTTTCAGCACGTCCCTGGGAAAGCCAGTAATTGTGATCTCGGCACGTTACGTTGAGTCAGGTTACGTTCGGTGAAGTTGGATTAGGTTAAGTTTTGTCAAGATTGCTTCAACTTTGTGCTCTAAACTGCTCTTCGGTGGATTTCTACGCTCTACTGTGCTCTTGTATGTTCTGCTTGGTTCTGGGGATGGCGGCAGTAGCGGTCTCGGCACGCTACGTTAAGTCAGGCTGTGTTTGGCGTTGTCCTGTTGGTTTGGGTTAGGCTTGGGTAGCGTTGACCCTTCTAACATAAACTGCGATTATATGGATTTCTGCTTTCTGCTCTGAACTAATGTGTTCCGGTTGACTATGCGGATGACAGGAATTGTGGTCGCGGCACGTCAGGTGAAGTTAGTATACGGTCGGTTTTGTTACGGTTCCCTAGGTTAGGAGAGGATAGCCATGCCTTTAGTGCTATAGTCTGCTATTAGGTGGATTCCTGCGCCCTACAGTGCTCAAATATTTTCAGCTTGGCACTGGCAAGACCAGCAGGGGTGGTCCTGACTCGCTGTGATGTGTCAGGCTACGTTCCTTTCGGTGGGTTTACGTATGGTTATGTCAAGATAGCTACAACTTTTGTGCTCCACACTGCTGCCGGGGCCATTTCTGCGCTTCACTGCACTCTAGTATGTCCTTCTTGGCTCTGGAGAGACCAGAAGTAATCGTCGCGGCACGTCAGGGTAGGTTAGGATACGTTCGGTTGTGTCACGATTCTCTAGGTTAGGAGAGGATAGCTATGCCTTTAGTGCTATAATCTGCTATCAGGAGGACTCCTGCGACCTACAGCGCGCTAGTGTTTTCAGCTTCGCCCTGGCAAGGCCAGGGATTGTAGTCTCGGCATGTTACAATGGGTCAGGTTACGTTCGGTTAAGTTGGGTCGGGCTAAGCTTGGCCAGAATTGCTTCAACTTTTGTGCTGTACGCTTCTATTCGGAGGATATCTGCGCTTCACTGTGCACTAGTATGTGCTGCATGTCTCTGTGGAGGTCAGCAAGAGCGGCCTCGGCACGTTAGGTAGAGTCACGCTACGTTTGGTCAAGTTCCTTTGGCTCGTGTTAGGCTTGGTTATCTTTGACCTTTCTGATGTACACTGCGATTATATGGATCTCTGCGTTCTACTCTCCACTAACGTTGTACGCTTGACTCTGTGGGGGCCAGCAATACTGGTGGCGGCACGTTAGGTTGAGTTGTGTTATTATCGGTTATGCTGCGGCTGATAATGTTAGAAGAGGATGGCTTTGACTTTAGTGCCGTAGTGTGCTATTAGGAGGATTTCGGCTTCCTACAGCGCTTTAATGATTTCACCTTCGCTCTGGGGAGGCCAGCAGTAGCTATCGCGGCACGCTTGGGTGAGATAGGTTACATTTCGTTTGGTTAGGTTAGGAGAATGTTCGTTAGTGTGGCTTTGGCGTTCGTGCTATACACCGCTATACTGTGGACTTCTGCGCTCTACTGTGCTTTAATATTCCCTGTTAGGGCCTGGGGAGGCTGGCAATAGAGCTTTCCGCACGTTAGGTTGAGTAATGTTACGTTTGGTTAGGCTGGGTCAGTCTAAGTTTGGCTAGTATAGCTTTGACTTTTGTTCTATACACATCTATCCGCCGGTTTTCTGCTTTCTACTGTGATTTAATATGTTCTGATTTGCTCTGGTGAGTCCAACAACAGCGGTCTCGGCACGTTAGGTTTAGTTATGTTACGCTTGGCTACGTTACGCTTCGTTAGGTTAGGACAGGGTAGCCTTGCCTTTTTTGCTACACAATGCTATTCGGTTCGTTTCTGCCCTCTACCGTACTCCAGTATGTTCCGGACGGCTCCAGGAAGGCCAGCAATAGTCGTCTCGGCACGTTATGCTGAGTTAGGCTACGTTTGGCAAGGTAATGTTAGTTTGGACAGCATTGACATTTCTGATATACAATTGGATTCTATGGATACATGTGCGCTACTCTCCTCTACTATGCTCTGCTCGACGCTGCGGGGGCAAGCAATAGTGGTTGCGGTACGTTAGGCTAAGTTAGGTTGCGTTTGGTTATGTTATTTTTGGTTTGGTTAGGCAGGGAAGGCTTTGACGTTTGTGGTATAATCAGCCTTTCGGTGGATTTCTGCGCCCTACTCTGTTCTCATATTCTCTGCTATGCTCTGGGGAGGGCAGAGATAGTGACCGCGGCTCATTAGCTTGAATTAGGTCACGTTTCGCTATGTCACGCTTGCTAGGAACACACTTGGTTAGCCCTCACCTTTCTGTTATACCCTGCGACATAAGTGCTTCGGCGCTCTCCTCTACTCCAATATTTTCTGCTTTGCTATGTGGAGGCCAGCAACACTGGTCACCGCGCCATAGGTTGTGTTAGATTACGTTAGGTTAGATTTCGTTAGGTTGGGTGTGGTTTGGATAGCGTTGACTTTTGTGCTTAATACAGCTATTCTGTGGACTTCTGCGCTCTACTGGGCTATGATATTCTCTGCTTGGCGCTGGGGAGGACAGCAATAGCGGTCTCGGCACGTTATGTTGAGGCATGCTACGTTTGTATATGTTATGGTTGTTTAAGTTTGTGGCGGATGGCATTGACTTTAGTACTATAGTTTGCTATTAGGTGGTTTTCTGCGCCCTACAGGGCTCTACTATTTTCGGCTTGTCACTGGGAAGGACAGCAGCAGTGGATTCGGCACGCTGTGCTGAGTGATGTTACGTCTGTTTAGGTAGGGCTAGGCTTTGTTTGAAAAGGGTGGCTTAAACTTCTCTGCTGTACACTGCTATTCGGCGGATTTCTGCGGTCTGCTGTGCTCTCGTGTGTCCTGCTTGGCTCTGGAGAGTGCAGCAATAACGGCCTCGGCAAGGTTTTTTGAGTTAGGCCATGTTTGGATATGTTTTGCTGGTTTGGGTAAGTTTTCGGTTGCTTTGACTTTTCTGACGTACACGGCGATTCTATGGATCTCTGCGTTCTACACACCACCACTGTGCTCTGCATGACTCTGTGGAAGCCAGCAGTAGCGGTCGCAGCGCGCTGTGTAGAGTTTGGTTACGCTCGGTCAAGTTACGATTGGTTAGGTTTGGAGAGGCTATTTTTGACTTTAATGCTATAGTCTGCTACTAGGAGGATCTCTGAGCCCTTCAGTGACCTAATATTTTCAGCTTGGCACTGGGAGCGACAGCAACAGTGGCCTCAGCACGTTATGCTGCGTCAGGTTACGCCCGTACAGGTTGGGTTATGCAAAGTTTCGTCATTATGGCTTTAACTTCTGTGCTGTACACTGATGTTCGGCGGACTTCGGCACTTTGCTGCGCTCTAGTATGCCCTGCCTGGCTTTGGGGAGAGCTGCAGTAGCGGTCTCGGCACGCTAGCTTGTTCTAGGTTACGTTAGGTTATGTTACGTTTGGTTTTGTTACGAGAGGATAGCTTCGACATTAGTGCTATAGTCTGCTATTAGGTGGATTCCTGCGCCCCACAGTGCACCAATATTTTCATGTTGTCTCTGGGAAGGCCAGCAATGTTGGTCTCCGCACGTTATGTTGAGTCAGGTTACATTCGATTATGTTGGGTTCGGCAAAGTATGGCCAGAGTAGCCTCATCTCTTATGCTGTACACTGCATTTCGGTGGATGTCTTCTCTCTACTGTGCTCTAGTACGTCCAGCTTGCCACAGGGGGCTGGAAAAGCGGTATCGGCAAGTTAGGTTGAGTTAGGCTATGTTCTTCTATGACCTGTTTGTTTGGGTTGGTCTAAAGTAGCTTTGACTCTACTGATATGAACTTCGACTCTATGGATTTCAGCGTTCTACACCCCACTGTTGTGTTCCGCTTGGCACTGGGGAGGAAAACAATAGTGTTCCTGGTACGTTAGGTTGAGGTACGTAACGTTTAGTTATGTTACGGTTGGTTAGGTCTGGATAGTGTATCTTTGACTATGCTGCTGTAGTCTGCTATTAGGTGGATTCCTGCGCCCTCACAGTGCACCAATATCTTCACGTTGCCTCTGGGAAGGCAAGCGATAGTGGCCCCAGCACGTTACATTGGTTCAGGTTACGTCCACTTATGTTGAGATAGGGTAAGTTTTCTTAGGGTAGACTTAACTTTTGTGCTGTACATTGCCATTCGGTGGATTTCTGGGCTTTACGGTGATCTTGTTTGTCCTGCTTGGATCTGGGGTGGACACGTTAGCGGTCTCTGCACGTTAGGTTGAGCAATGTCGCGATTGGTTGCGTTAGGGGAGGATAGGTTTGACTTTAGTGCTATAGTCTGCTACTAGGTGGATTACTGCTACCTACAGTGCTCCAATGATTTCAGCTGGGCTCTGGGAATGCCAGCAATAGTGGTCTCGGCACGCTATGTTGAGTCACGTTACTTTCGGTTAAGTCGGATTGGGAAAAGTTTGGTCAGGATAGCTTTAAATTTTGTGCCGTAAACTGCTCTTCGGTGGATTTCTGCGTGCTACTGTGCTCTACTATGTCCTGCTTGGCGCTGGTACGGCGGCAATAGCGGTCTCGGCACGTTTGGTTTAGTTATGCTACGCTTGCCTATGCTCTGTTGGTTTGGGTAAGGCTTGTGTAGCACTGTCTTTACTAATATACACAACGATTCTATGGATTTCTGCGTTCTACCCATCACTAGTGTTCTCTGCTTGGCTCTGGGAAGGCCGGCAATACTGGTCTCGGCACGTTATGTTGAGTTAGGCTACGTTTGGCAAGGTTGGGCCAGGGTAATTTCTGTTAGGATAGCTTTAACTTTTGTGCTGCACACGTGTATTCGGTGGACCTCTGCGCTCTACAGTGCTCGAGTATGTCCAGCTTGCCTCCGGGGAGTGCAGCAATACTTGTCTCGTTACGTTAGGCTGAGTTGAGCTGTGCTTGGGTATCTTGTGTTGGTTCCCGATAGGTTTGGGCAGCTATGACCTTTTCTGATGTACGCATCGATTCCACGGATTTCTGCCATCTACTCGCCACTAATGTGTTCTCCTTGGCTCTATGGAGGCCAGCAATAGTGCTCGCGGGACGTTAGGTTGAGTTAGGTTACGATTGGTTCCGTTACGATTGGTTAGGTGTGGAGGCGTAGCTTTGACCTTAGTGCTATAGTATGCTAGTAGGTGAATTTCTGCGACCTGCAGTGCTGTAATTCTTTCGGCCCGGCTCCGAGAATGCCGGCAATGGTATCCTCGGCACGTTACTTTGAGGCAGGTATCGTTCGGTTAGGCTGGGTTAGGCTGAGTTTTGTTAGGGTAGATTTAACTTTCGTCATGCACACTGCTATACGGTGGAGTTCTGCTCCTTACTGCGCTGTAGTATGTCCTGATTGGCTCTGTGGAGGGCAGCAATAGCGGTCTCGGCACGTTAGATTTAGCTGACCTGTGTTTGTCTGTGCTTCGGTGGTTTGCGTTACGTATGGGTAGCTTTGATTCCTCCGATATATACGGCGATTCCACGGATTCCTGCGTGCTACTCCCCACTAATGTGTTCCGCTTGGCTCTGGGGAGGACAGCAATTGTGGTCGTGGCACGCTAGGTTGAGATATGTTGCGTTCGCTCATGTTGCGATTGGTTATGTTATGACAGGGTAGTTTGGACCTCAGTGATATTGCCTGCTATTAGGTGGATTCCTGCGCCCTACGGCCCTTTAATATTTTCAGCTTGCCCCTGGTAGGACCAGCAATAGTTGCCTCGCCACGTTATGCTCAGACGGGTTACATTCGGATAGGTCGGGTTAGGCTAATTTTGGTTAGGATAGCCCTAACTTTTGTGTCGTACACTGCTCCTCGTTGGATTTCTGCGCTCTACTGTACTCAAGTATGCCCTGCTTGGCTCTGGTAGGGCAGCAATGTCGGTCCGCGTACGTTAGTCTGAGTTAGGCTATGTTTGGCTATGTCCAGTTTGTGCGTGTCAGGATTGGGTAGCTTTGACTTTTCTGATATACACTGCGATTCTGTGTATTTCTTCGTTCTACTCTCCACTAATGTGTTCTGCTTGGCTCTGAGGATACCAGCAGTAGTGGTCGTGGCTGGTTCGTTTAAGTTAGTTTAAGTCTAGTTGTGTTACGGTAGGTTCGGTTTGGTGATGGTAGCTTCGACTTTAATACTATACTCTGCTATTTGGTGAATTTCTGCTCCCTAGAGTGCACGTAATATTTTCAGCTTGGCTCTGGGAATGCCCGAAATATTGGCCCGGCACGTAATGTTGAGACAGGTTACGTTCGGTTATGTTGGCTTAGGCTAAGTTTCGTTAGGATAGCTTTAACTTTCGTGCTGTGCACAGGCATTCGGCGGGCTTCTGCTCTCTGCCGCCCTCTAGCATGTCCTGCTTAGCTCTGGGGCTGGCAGCAATAGCGGTCTTGGCACGTAAGCATGGGTCAGGCTACATTTGGATATGCTTTGTTGGAATGGGTTAGGTTTGTTTAGCTTTGAGTTTTCAAATATACACTGCAATTGTACCGATACCTGCGTTCTGCCATACACTAATGTGATCTGCTTTGCTCCGAGGGGGCCAGCAGTAGTTGTCTCGGCACGTAATGTTGAGTCAGGTTACGTTCGGTTAGGTTGGGCCAGAATAAGTATGGTTAGGGTAGCTCCAACCTTTATGCTTTAAACAGCTATCCGGCGGATTTCTAGCATCTACTGTGCTGTAGTGTGTCCTGATTAGCTCTGTGGAGGGCAGCAATTGTGGTCGCGGCAAGTTAGGTTGAGCTATGATACGTACACTTATGTTACGATTGGCTATGTTAGGAGATGACAGCTTTAACTTTAGTGCTGTAGTCTGCTTTTAGGTGGATCTCAGCGCCCTATACTGCTCCAATATTTTCAGCTAGGCTCTGGGAAGGCCAGCAACAATGGTCTCGGCACGTTATGTTATGTCATGTTACATTCGGCGAGATCTCGTTAGGTTAAGTTTGGTTAGGGTTGCTTTAACTTTTGTGCTCCACACTTCTGTACGGTGGATTTCTGCCCTCCACTGTGCTTTAGTATGTGCTGCTTGGCTCTGCAGAGGCCAGCAATTGTGGCCGCGGCCCGTCAGCTTGAGGTATGTTGTGTGTGGTCATGTTTCGCTTGGGAAGGTTAGGAGAGGATAGGTTTGACTTTAGTGCTATAGTTTGCTACTATGTGTATTTCTGCGCCCTACAGTGCTCTAATATTTTCAGCCTTCCTCTGGGAAGGCCAACAGTAGGTATCTCGGCACGTCATGCTGAGACGTGTTACGTTCGGTTAGTTTGGGTCAGGCTAAGCTAACAAGGATAGCTTTAAGTCTTGTGATGTGCACCGCTATTCGTTAGACCTCTGCGCTCTTCTGTGCTCTAGTATGTCCTGCTTTGCTTTGGGGAGGGAAGCAATAGCGATCTCGAGACATTAGGTTGAGTTACGCTATCTTTGGCTATATCCTGCTTGTTTGGGTTAGGTTTTTAGTAGCTATGACTTTTCCGATGTACACTGCGGTCCTAAGGATTTCTGCGTACTACTCCCCACTAATGTCTTCTGCTTGGCCCTGTGGAGGCCATAGACGTCGCGGCACGTTAGCTGGAGTTTGGTTACGCTTCGTCATGCTGCGATTGGTTAGGTTAGGAGAGGATAACCTTTACTTTAGCGCTATTGTCAGCTACTATGTGGATCTGGGCGACCGACAGTACTCTAATATCTTCTGCATGGCTCTGGGAAGTCCAGCGATAGTGCACTCTGCACGTTACGATGTGTCAGGCTACGTTCGGTTAGCTAGGGTTTGGCTAAGTTTGGCTAGTGTAGCTTCAACTTTTGTACAGTACACTGCTATGCGGTGTGTTTGTGCGCTCCACTGCGCTCTAGTATGTCCCGCTTGGCCCTGGTGGGTGCAGAAATAGCGGCCTCGGCACGTTTGGTTGAGTTGGGTTATATTTGCTTATACTCCGTTGGTTTGGGTTAGATTTGGCAGGCTTGGAATTTCCTGGTATGTACTGCGATTATATGGGTTTCAGGGACCTACTCTCCATTAGCGTGTTCTGCTTGGCTCTATGGAGGCGAGCAATAGTGCTCGCGGCACGGGTTGAGTTAGATTAGGTTTGATGATGTTACGATTGGATATGTTAGGAGGGGACAGGCTTGCCTTTATTTCTAGGGTCTGCTGTTAGATGGATTTCAGTGCCCTACAGTGCTCTAACATTATCCGCTTTGCTATGAGAAGGCCAGCAATAGTGGTCTCGGCGCGATACGTTTAGACAGGATACGTTCGGTTAGGAACGGTCAGGCATTGTTTGGTTTGGATAGCTCTAACTTTTGTGCTGTAACACGGCCCTTCAGTGGATTTCTGCGCTTTACTGTGCTGTAGTATGACCTACTTGGCTCTGGGGGGGGGGGTGGAGGCAGCACCGGTTTCGGCACAATAGGTTGAGGTGGTCTTTGCTTGGCTATGTTCCGTTGGCTTTTGTTAGGCTCTGGTAACTTTGACTTTACTAATATACAATGCGATTCTATGGATTTCAGCCTTCTACTCTACACTAGTGTCCCCTGCTCGGCTCTAGGAGGCCAGCGACAGTGGTCGCGGCGTGTTAGTGTGGTTTTTGTTATGTTTGGACATGTTACTATTGGTTAGGTTAGGAGAAGGTACACTTGACTTTAGTGCTTCAGTCTGCTATTAGGTGGATTTCTGGGGCCAACAGTGCTCTAATATTTTAACCTTGGATCTGGGAAGGCCAGAAATAGTGCTCTCGTTACGTTACGTTGCGTCACGTTACGTTCGGTTAGGTAGGGTTAGGATAAGTTTTGTTAGGATAGCTTTAGCTGTTGTGCTGTACACTGGTATTCGGTTGATTTCTGCGCTCTACTCTGCTCCAGTGTGTCCTGCTTGGCACTGGGGCGGCAACAATAGAGGTTCCAGCACGATTGGTTGGGTTAGGCTATGTTTCTTTATGCGCTATTGATTAGGTTTAGGCCTGCGTATCTTTGACCTTTCTGGCATACACTACGATTCTATGGAATTCAGCCTTCTGCTCTCGACTAGTGTGTTCCGCTTGGCTCTGTGTAGGCCAGCAATAGTGTTGGCGGGACGTTACATTGATTTAGGATACATTTGGTTATGTTAAGGTTAGTTAGATTGGGAGGGAATGTGTTTGACTTTAGTGCTATAGCCTGCTATTAGATGCACACCTGCGCCCTGCGGTGCTCTAATATTTTCAGCCTGCCTCTGGGAAGACCAGAATTAGTGGTTGCGACACGTAGCGTTGAGTCTGAATACGTCCTGTTAGGCTGTGTTATCCTAGCTTTTGTTGGGATAGCTTTACCTTTTGTGCTGTGGACTGCTATTCGGCGGACTTCGGCGTTGCACTGTGCTCTAGTATGTAATGGTTGGCACTGGGGAGGGCTGCAATATCGGTCTCAGCACGTTACGTTGAGCTAGGCTCTGTTCAGTTATGTTCCGTTTGTTTTGGTTTGGTTTGGATAGCTATGACAGTTCTGTTGCACGCTGCGATTCTACGGATTTCCACATTCTACTCTCCACTAGTGTGTTCTGCTTGGCTCTGGATAGGCCAGCAACAGTGGTCACGGCACGTTAGGTTGAGATATGTTACGTTTGGTTATGTTACGTTTGGTTGGGTTAGGAGAGGATAGCTTTTGCATTAGTGCTGTAGTCTGATACTAGGTGGATTTCTGGGCTCAACAGTGCTTTAACGTTTTCACCTTGGATCCGGGAAGGCCAGGAATGGTGGTCTCGCCGCGTTACGTTGAGTCAGGTTACGCTCCGTTTGTTTGGGATGGTTCTAGTTTGGCTATAATAGCCATACGTTTTGTGCTGTGCACTGCTATTCGCAGGACTTGTGCGCTCTGCTGTGCTCTAGTATGTCCTGCTTGGCTCTGGGGATCTCAGCAATAGTGGTCGCGGCACGTTAGCTTGAGTCCTGTTACGTTCGGTTGTATTGCGATTGGTCATGTTGGGAGAGGGTAGGTTAGACTTTAGAACCATAGTCTGCTCTTAGATGGATTTCTGCGCCCTACAGTGCCCTTACTTTTCTGCTCGGCACTGGGAAGGCCAGAAATAGTCTAGTCACGTTATGTTGCGTCAGGTTACATACGGCTAGGTTAGGTTAGGCTAAGCGTTGTAAGGATAGCCTTAACTTCTATGCTGTACACGGCCATTCGGTGGATTTCAGCGCTCTACTGAGCTCTGGTATGGCCTGCTTGGCTCTGGAGTGGGCAGCAATAGCGGGCTCGGCACGTTAGGATGAGTTATGCTATGTTTGGCTTTGTTCTGTTGAATTGGGTATGGATTGAGTAGCCTTGACTTTTCTGATGCTCATTACGATTCTATGGATTTCTGCGCCCTACTCTCCACTGATGTGCTCTGCTTGGCTATGGGAGGCCAGAAGTAGTGGTTGCAGCACGTTTGGTTGAGCTATGTAACGTTTGTTTATGTTACGGTTCGTTTGCTTAGGAGGGGATGGCTTTGACTTCTTTGCCGTAATCTGCCATTATGTGGATTTTTACGCCCGTAAGTGCTCTAATGCATTCAGCTTCGCTCTGGGATGGCCAGCAATGGAGGTCGCGGCACGTTATGTTGTGTCACGTTACGTTCGGTTAGGCTGGATCAGGCTATGTTTGGTTAGGATAGCTCTAGCTTTTGTGCTGTACAATGCGTTTCGGTGTATTTGTCCGATCCACTGTGCTCTAGCATTTCCTGCTGGGCTCTGGGTATTGCAGCAATAGGTGTGTCAGCACATTAGTTTGAGCTAGGCGATATTCGGTTATGTTGGGTTGGTTTGGGTTAGGTATGAGCAGCTTTGACTCTTCTGCTATACACAGCGGTTCTAAGGCCGTCTGGGTTCTACTCGACACTAATGCGTTCTGCTTGGCCCCGGGGAGGCCAGCAGTAGCAGTCGCGGCACGTTGGGCTGAGTCGGTTTACGCTTGGTTTGTTTGGGATAGAAAAATTTTGGTTAGGGTAACTTCAACTTTTGTGTCGTGCACAGCTATTCGGTGGATTTCTGCTATCTACTGTGCTCTAGTATGTCTTGTTTGTATCTAGGGTGGGCAGCAATGACTGTCTCGTTGGTTTGAGTTTGGCTATGTTTAGTAATGTTCTCTTTGTTTGGGTTAGGTTTGGGCAGCTTTGACTTTTCAGATGTGCACTGCGGTCCTGTGGATTTCTGAGCTCTACTCTCCATTAATGTGTTCTGATTGGCTCTGAGGATGCCAGCAGTAACGGTCGCGGCACGATAGTTTGTGTTATGCGACGTTGAGTCATGTTACGTTTGGCTAGGTTAGGGCGGTATAGGTTTGACACTAGAGACATAGTCTGCAATTAGGTGCTTTCTTTCTCCCTAGACTGCTCTAATATTTTTGGCTTGGCTCTGGGAATGCCACCAATAGTGGTCCCGGCACGCTACGCTTAGGCAGGTTACGTTCGGTTACGTTGGGATAGGCTATGTTTGGATAGGATACATTTATCTTTTGTGCTGTACACAGCTGTTCTGTAGATTTCTGCGCTCTACTGTGCTCTAGTGCCTACTGCGTTGCTCTGGGGATGTCAGCAATATCTGGCGCTGCACGTGAGGTTGAGTTATGGTGGTTGCACATTTTTTGTTGGTTTGGGTTAGTTTTGGGCAGTTACGTCTTTTTCGGTTTTCGTCGCAATCGTGTGGATTTTCGTGTTCTTCTCTCTACTGTTATGATGTGCTTGGCTCTGGGGAGGCCAACAACAGTTGTCGCGGCAGGTTTGGTTGAGTTACGCTATGATCGGTTATTTTAATATTGGTTAGGTTAAGAGAGGATATCTTCGGCTTCAGTGCTAGTGTCTGCTATTAGGTGGGCTCCTGCGCTAAACAGATCTCTAATATTTTCAGCTTGACTCTGGGTGGACTAGCAGCAGTGGCCTCGGCACCTTACGGTGCGTCAGGTTACGTGCGGTTAGGCTGGTTATGCTCATTTTGGTTAGTATGGCATTAAACGGCACGTTACGGTGCGTCAGGTTACGTGCGGTTAGGCTGGTTATGCTCATTTTGGTTAGTATGGCATTAACTTTCGTGCTGTACACTGGTATTATGAAGACTCCGGCGCTCTACTGTGCTCTAATATGTCCTGTTTGGCACAGGTGTGGGCAGCAACAGCGTTGTCGGCACATTAGGCTATGATAGGCTATGTTTGAATATGTTCTGCTGGTTTGGGTTAGGCTTACGTTCCATTGACTTTCCCCCTGTACAGTGCTATTCTATGGATACCTGCGATTTACTCTGCACTAGCGTGTTCCGATTTTCTCAGGGGTGGCCAGTAATATATGTCACGACGCGTTAGGTTGACCTAGGCTACGTTTACCTAATATACGATTGGTTAGGTTAGGAGAGGATTGCTTTGACTTTTGTGCTGTAGACAGCTTTTCAGTGGACTCCTGCGCTCTAACGTTCTCTAGTATGTCCTGCTTCCCGCTGTAGACGTGGGGAGGGCGGCAGCAGTAGCGGTTTCGGTACGTTAGGTGGAGTTGGGCTATGACTGAATATGTTGTGCTGGCTTGGACCAGGCTTGGGTATCTTCGACTTTTCCAATGTACCCTGCGACTATATGGATTTCTGGGTTCTACTCTCCACGAATGCGTTCTTCTTGGCTCTGTGAGGCCAGCAGCAGTGGTCGTGGCACGTTATGTTTTGTTAGGTTACGTTCGGTTATTTTACGGTTGGTTTTGTTAGGGGAGGATAGCTTCGACTTCAGTGCTGTAGTCCGCTATTAGGTGATTCTCTGCTCCCTACAGAGCTCTATTCTGATCAGCATGGCACGGGGAAGGCCGGCATTACTGGTCCCGGCACGTCATGTTGTGTCAGGTTACGTTCGTTTATGTTGTGTTTGGCTAAGTTTGGTCAGGATGGCCTGAACTCACATGATTTGCACTGCTATTCTTTGGATATCTGCACTCTACTCCGCCCCAGTATGCCCTGCTTGGCTCTGGGGAGGGCAGCAATAGCGTTCTCGGAATGCTAGTTTGAGATAGGCTATGTTTGGTTATGTTCTGTTGGACTGGGTTTGGTTTGGGTAGCTTTGACTTTCGTGACACGCAATGCGAATATGTGGGTTTCTGAGATCTACCCACCACCATTGTGTTCTGCTTGGCTATGGGGAGGCTAGCAATAGTGGTTGCGGTACGTTAGGTTGCGTTAGGTTGCGTTTTGTTATGTTACAGTTGGTTAGGTTAGGAGAGGGTTGCATTGACATTTGTGATATAGTATGCCGTTAGGTGGATTCCTGCGACCAGCAGTGCTCTAATATTTTCAGCTTGGCTCTGGGAACGCCAGCAACAGTGGTTTCGGCACGTTATAGTCAGACCGCTTACGTTCGGTTTGTTTGGGTTAGGCTACGTTTGGTTACGGTATCTTTAACTTTTGTGCTGTACAATGCTGTTCGGTGGACTCCTGCGCACTACCGCTCTCCAGTATGGCCTGCTTAGCTCTGGGGGGAGGGGCAGCAATGGCGGTTTCGCCATGTTAGGTGGAGTTGAGTTATGTTTGGTTATGTTCTGTTGGTTTGGGTCAGGCTTCGGTAGATTTGACTTTTCTGATGCACGCTGACATTGCATGGATTTCTGATTTGTACTACTCAACAATGTGTTTTTCTTGGCTCTATGAGGCCAGTAGCAGTGGTCGTGGCACGGTACGTTGCGTTAGGTTACGTTCGGTTATTTTACGGTTGGTTTGGTTAGGGGAGGGTTGTTTTGACTTCAGTGCTATACCCCTTTATTAGGTGGATCTCTGCGCCCTACAGTGCTCTAACCTAATCAGTATGGCCCGGGGAAGGCCGGCAATACTGTTCTCGGCACGTCATGTTTTGTCAAGTTACGTTCGGTTACGCTGGTTTTGGCTAAGTATGGACAGGATGGCCTTAACTGACGCGTTGCGCACTGCTATTCTGTGGAAATCGGCGCTCTGCTGTGCCCTAGTATGACCCGCTTGGCACTGGGGAGGCCAGCAATAGCGTTCTCGGCACGCTAGGTTGAGTTACGCTACGTTTTACTATGTTCTGCTGGTTTGGGTTTGGTTTGGGTAGCTATGGCATTTCCGATAAACACTTCGATTCTATTGATTTCTGCGTACTGCTTTCCACAAGTGTGTTCTGCTTGTCTCTGGGTAGGCCAGCAATAATGGTCTCTGCACGCTATGTGGATTCAAGTTACGTTCGGTTAGGTTGGGTTTGGCTAAGCTTGGTTAGGATATCCTTAACCTTTGCGCTGAAACCTGCTGTTCGGTCGAATTCTGCGCTCTACTTGCTCTTGTATGTTGAGCTTGGTAAGGGGGGGGGGGGTGCAGCAACAGCTGCTTTTGCACGTTACGTTGGGTTTGGCTATATTTGGTCAGGGTATCCTTAACGTTTCTGCTGCACGCTGCTATTCGTCGGATTTCTGCTCTCTACCGTGTTCTAGTTAGCCCTGCTTGGCACTGGGGAGGCCAGCAATAGTGGTAGCGGCAAGTAATGTTTTGCCATGTAATGTTTGACTATGGTGCGATTGGCTGGGTTAGGAGAGGACAGCTTTGATCGGTGTGCTATAGTCTCCTATCAGGTGGATTCCTGCGCCATACATTGCCCTAATATTTTCAGCTGGTCTCTTGGAAGGACGACAATTGTGGTCTCGGCACGTTACGTTGATTCTTGTTACGTCCGGTTAGGTACGGCTACGCTAAGGTTGGTTAGGATAGCTTCAACTTTTGTGCTGTACACTGCAATTCGGTGAATATCTGCCCTCCACAGTGCTCTGGTATGTCCTGCTTTGCCCTGGGGAGGGCAGCAATTGCTGTCTCGGCACGTTAGTCTGAGTTTGGCTATGTTTTCTAGTGTCCTGTTGTTTTTGGTTATGTTTGGGTAGCTTTGACTATCCTGATATACACTGCGATTATATGTATTTCTGCGTCCTACTCACCACTAATGTTTTCTGCTTGGCTCTGAGGAGGCCAGCAACGGTTGTCGCCGCACGTTGGATTGCGTTTGGTTACGTATTGTTATGTTACGCTTGGTTAGGTTAGGCAATGGTTGCTGTGACTTTAGTGATGTAGTCTGCTATTAGGTGCATTCCTAAGCTCTAATACCTACAGATTAGCTCTGAGAATGCCAGCAATAGTGGCCTCGGCACTTTATGTAGCGTCAGGTTGCATCAGGTTGCGTTCCGTTAGGTAGGGCTAGGCTATGTTTGGGCAGGATAGATTTAGCGTTTGTGCTGTACACTGCTATTCGGTGGACTTCTGCCATCTACTGTGCTCTAGCATGTCCTGCTTGGCTCTAGGGAGGGCAGCAACAGCGGTCTCGGCACTTTAGCTTGAGTTATGCCACGTTTGGATATGTCATATTTGCTTTCGATAGGTTGTGTAACTTTGACCTTTCTGGTATGTACTACGATTCTATGTATATCTGCTTTCTACTCTCCACTAACGTGTTCTGCTTGGCTCTGGGGGGGTCAGCAATAGCGGTCGCGGCACGGTAGGCGTTGTTAGGTTACGTCTGGTTGTGTTACGATTTGTTACGTTCGGAGAGGATTGCTTTAACTTTAGTGTTATAGTCTGCTATTACGTGGACTTCTGCGCCCTACAGTGCTCTAATATTCTCGGCTCTGCTCTTGGAAGACCAGCATTAGTGGCCTCGGCACGTTGTATTCAGTCATGTTACGTTCGGTTTGGTTGGGTTAGGCTATGTTTGGTTAGGATAACATTAACTTTTGTGCTGTACACTGATATTCGGCGGAGTTCTACGCTCTACTGTGCCCTAGTATGCCCTGCTTCGATCTGCGGAGGGCAGCTATAGCTGTCTCGGCGCGTTAGATTGAGATAGGATAAGTTTTGTTAGGTTAGGTTGGGTTAGATACGATTAAGTTATCTTTGCCCTTTGTGCTATGGACTGCAATGCGGTCGATTTCTCCGCTAACCTGTGCCCCAGTGTATTCTGCTTGACTCTTCAGACGGTAGCAATAGTGGCCGCGGCACGTTATGTTCATTCGGGTCAAGCTCCGTTAGGTTAAGCTGGGTCATGTTATGTTCGGTTAGGTTTGGTTATGATTGTTTAGTGTAGCTTAGACTATTGTCCTGAAGACTGCTGTGTAGCGGATTTCTACACCCTACTGCGCACTAGTATGCTCTGCGTTTCTCTGGGGATGACAGCGTCAGTTGTAGCTGCCCGCCATCTTGTGTTATGCTACGTTTGGTTGGGTAAGGAAGGTAATGTTTGCTATGGATAACTCTTACTTTTGTGATATATACAGCTATTCGGTTTATGTCTGCTGTCTTCCGTGCACTAATATGTTCGACCTGTCTCTGGGGAGGCCAGAAATGGTGGTATCCAGAAATTTGCTAGAGCTATGTTACGTTTGCCTACGTTAGGATACGAGAAGTTTGGTTGTCGTAGCATTGACGTTTGTGCTGTACACTTCTAATCGGTGAACTTCTACGCCCTACTGTGTCCTAGTATAACCTGCTTGGCTCTCGGGAGGCGAGGACCTTTGGTCTCGGCGCGTTAGGGTAAGATAGTATACCTTGGTTATGTTACCCTTGTTTAGGTTAGCACAGGATGGCCTTGACTTTTGTGCTGTATGCTGCTATTCTGTGAATTTCCGAGCTCCGCTGTAATCTAATAAGCTCTGCTTTGCTGTGGGTTGGCCAGAAACAGTGGCTGCGGCGCGTTATGCTATGTCAGGCAACGTTTGTTTATGTCATGTTAGGTCAGGTTTCGTTGGTATATTTTTGACTTTTGTGCTCTACACTACAATGCGGCACATTTCAGCGATCTACTATGCTCTGGCATATACTGGTCGGCTCTGAGGAGGGCAGAAATAGTGGTCTAAGGTCGTTAGGGCAGTTAGGTTCCGTTTGGCAATGTTACGTTTGGCTAGGCTATGCTAGCATAACATTGACTTTTGTGCTATATACTGCTATTCGGTACACTTCTGCGGACGGCAGTGACGCAGTGAGCTCTGCTATGCTTTGTGGAGGCCAGAAATAGTGGCCGCGGCGCGTCAGATGTGGTTGGGTTACGTTTGTTTAAGCTATGTTAGCTTTGGTTAGGTTCGGTTAGCTTCGACCTTTCGGTTACACACTGCGTTTTTATGGATTTCTGCGTTCTACTGTTCTTTAGTATGCTCTGCAGGGCTCAGGGAATGCCAGCAATTGTGGTCCCGGCACGTCCGGCTTAGTTTGGCAATGTTTGGTTAGGTAATGTTAGTCTGAGTTAGCTATGCATAGCTTTGACTTTCGTGGTATGCTCTGTTAGTCGGTGAATTTCAGCGCTCTACTATGCTCTGCTCGACTCTGGGACGGCCAGCCAAAGAAGTTGCGGTTCCTTAGGTTGTATTATGTAACGATTTGTAAGGTTTGCAGATTATAGCTTCGACTTTTGTGCCGTAGACCGTTATTCGGTGGATTTCTGCCCTATAATGTGATTTGATGTGTTCAGCTTGGCTCTGGAAAAGACAGCAGTACTGGCCTCGGCATGCTATGTTGAGTTAGGTTACGTTTGGTTTGGTTAGTTTAGGTCTGGTTTGGTTTGAATACCGCTGTCCTTGTGCTTCACACTGCAACGCCGGTGATACATGTAGTCTACCGTCCTCTAGTGTATTCTGGTTGTCTCTGAGGAGGTCAGCAATAGTGGTCGGGGCACGTTAGATTGTGTTATGTTGCGTTTAGTTAGGTTTGGTTAGGTTAGCTTTGTTCAGGTTATCCTTGCCCTTGTGCTACGCACAGCTCTTCGGTCGATTTCGACGCTCTACATTGCTGTACCATACTCTGATCAACAATGCGGTGGCCAGAAATAGTGGTCTCGTCACATTAGTTTTAGTTAGGCTACGTTTGCTTCCGTTACTATTGTTTGTGTTAGGTTATGATGGGCTAGACTTTCGTGGTATACACAGCTATTCTCTGTACTTCTGCGCTCAGCTGTGCTCTACTGTGTTCTACTTGGCCCTCGGTCCACCAGCAATATTGATCGCGGATCGTAATATTGAGGTAGGCTCCGTTTGGTTATGTCATGTTTGCTTTCCTTAAGTATGGGCAGCTTCGACTTTTCTACTATACACTGTTGTTCTGCGGATTTCTGTTCTCTACTCTCTTCTAATCTGTTGTGCTTGTCAATGGTGATACCAGGAATAGTTTTCGCGCCACGTTAGGTTGAGTTGTGTTACGTTTGGTTTCGTTACGGTCGGTTAGGTTAGGAGGGGCAAGGTAGGATTTGCTTTGCTATCGGGAGACCAGCTATATTGTTCTCGGCACGTTATTCTGCGTTATGTGGCGTTTGGCTATGTTACGATTGGTTAGGTTAGGATAGCATAGCTTAGACCTTTGTGCTGCACTCTGATATTCGGTGGACTTCTGCGCTTTACATTACACTAGTATGATCTCCTCGAATCCCGGGCGCCCAGCCATAGCTGTCGCGGCGCGTTACGCTGTGTTATATTACGTTTTGTTATGTTAGGTTACGTTATGTTCGGTTAGAATAGCTCCGACTTCTGCTCTATACGCTACAATTCAATGGACCTCTTCGCTCTCCTGCGCGATATAGCAATCTGCTAGTCTCTGTGGGTGACGGGAATTGTGCTCACGGCTCATTAGGTTCTGTTATGTTACGTTTGGTTAGGTTAGGTTTGGTTACGCTAGGAAAAGATATCTTTGGCTTTCGTGCTATACACTGCTGTCAGGTGGATTTCTGCGCTGTACACTGCTATACTATACTCTGCACGACTCCCGGTGTGGCAGCCATCGTGGTCGCAGGACGCTTGGTTGTGTTACATTACGTTCGGCTAGGCTAGGTTACGTTGCGTTAGGGTAGGATAGCTTCGACTTTCATGCTACATACTGCTATTCTATGGCCTTGTGCCCTCTTCTGTGCGCTACCACACTCTGATTGTCTTTGTCGGCGCAAGGAATAGTGCTCCCGGCACGTCAGGTTGTGTTATGTCATGTTTGGTTGGGTTTGGTCAAGCCAGCCTTGACTTTTGTGCTCTACACTACTGTGCACACGATTTCTAAGTTCATCATTGCTCCCATATACTCCCCTTAGCTCCCGTGAGGCCAACAATGGCGTTCGTGGCAAGTCATGTTTTGTTACGTTACGCCTGCCTGTGTTACGTTCGGTTAGTTTAGGATCGGATAGCTTCGACATTTGTGCTATACGCTGCTACCCGTTGGATTTCTGCGCTCTATTCTACTCGAATATGCTCTGCTTGGCGCTGGAGAGGACAGCATTGGCGGTCTCGGCATATTAGGTTGAGTTAGGCTACGTTTGGTTGGGTTACGGTTGGTTCAGTTAGGATATGATAGCTTCGAATTTTGTGCTTTACACAGCGATTCTATGGATTTCTGCGCTCTACCATCCACTAGTATGTACTGCTTGGATCTGGGCATGCCAGTAATCGTGGTCACATCACGTTAGGTTGAGTTGGATTACGTTTGTTTATGTTTCGTATGGTTCGAGTAGGATAAGATAGCTCTGACTATTATGCTGTACACTGCTACTCGGGGATTTCTGTGATCAACGTTGCTTTAATATGCTCCTCTTCGCTCCAGAGAGGCTAGCAAATGTAGTCTCGGTACGTTGGGTTGAATTAGGCTACGTTTGGTTATGATAATTTTGGCTAGTTTGTGACATCAACGGTTTGATTTTTGCGCTATGTACTGCTATTCTGTGGATTGCGGCCCCCTAGTGTGCTCTAATATGCTCTGCTTGGCTCTGGGGAGGTCAGCAATAGTGGTCTCGCCTAGTAAGGTTGAGATGTGCTACGTTTGGCTATGCTATGTTATCAATGGTTTGGTACGTGTTGCTTCGACTTTTCCGCTATACAATGCCATTGTATTGTCTTCTGCCCTCTACCCTCCCCTTAAATGTTCCGCTTGCCTCTGGCGAGGACTCCAATAGGGGTCGCGTCACTTTAGGTTGCGTCATGTTACGTTTGGTGACGATACGATTGGTTAGGTTAGGTTAGGTTAGGTTTAGGAGGGGCCGACTTTGACTTTCGCGCTATACGTTGCTATACGGCGTATTTGTGCACACTACTGTGCTTTAGTATGCTCTTCTTGGAACTAGGGAGGCCAATAAAATGGGTCACTGCTCATCATACTTAATTAGTCTACGTGTCGTTAGGTTTGGTTAGGACGCGTTAGATTTTGAAATATTTGACTTCTATGCTATACGCTGCTGTTTGGTGGATTTCTGCGATCTTCTGTGCTCTAATATGCTGTGCCAGGCTCTGCGTATGCCGGCGATTGTGGTCTCGGCTCGTTAGGTTGGCTTAGGCTACGTTTGGTTAGTTCATATTGGATTGGGTCAGGTTTGCATTACTTTGACTTTCGTGGTATACCCAGATTTTCCGTAGACTTCAGGGCCCTACTGTGCTCTGGCATATTCTGCTTGGCAATGGGGAGGCGAGCAACAGTAGCCTCGTCTCGATAGGTTCAGTTATTCGACGTCTTGATATGTTAGCTTGGGTCAGGTGAGGTTAGGATATCTTCGATATTTGAGCTATTGGCTACTGTTTGGATGCTTTCTGCGCTCTACCGTGCTCTAATATACTCTGCTTGGCTCCGTGGAGGCCAGCCATATGAGTCTCGGTACGTTAGGCTTCGTTATGTAACGCTTGGTTAGGTTACGTTTGTTTGGGTATGTTTGGATAGCTTTGACCTTCTTGGCAAGGACAGTTATTGGGTGGATTTCGGCGCTCTGCCCTGCACTACTACACTCTGTTCGAACTTGGGGAAGCCAGCAATAGTGGTAGCTGCACGTTAGGTTGAGTTAGGGTACGTTTGGGAATGTTACGATTGGCTTAGTTAGTGGGGGGTAGCTCTGACTTTTGTGTTATGCACTGCCTTTCGGCGGATTTCTGCTGTCGGCTGTGCTCTAATACGTTCAGCTGGGCCCGGGGAAAGACAGTAACAGTGGTTGGCGGCACATTATCTTAAGCTACACTACGTTTGGTTAGGTTAGGTTAGGTCAGGTTAGGTAAGGGTATCTATGACTTTTGTGCTTTACACTGCAATGTGGAGGATTCCTGGGCTCTACTGTGCCCTGGTACATTCCGATTGGCTCTGCGATGGTCAGTAAACGTGGTCTAGGCACGCTAGTTTGGGTAAGGCTTCGTTTGGTTATGTCATATTTGGTTAGGTTAGGCTAGGGTAACTGCGACTTTGGCGCTTTAAGCTAATTTTCCGTGGATTTCTGCGCCCTATAGTGCTTTAGTGTGCTCTACTTGGCTCTGGAGATGCCAGCAGTAGTGCTCGCTGCACGGTTGTGTGTATTATGATACGCTTGAGTAGGCTACGTTTGGTTAGGTTAGGAGGGGATAGCTTTGACATTTGTGCTATTCAGTGCCATTCGTCGGATTTCCGCAAATCTAATGTGCCCTTATATGTTCTACTTAGATCTGGGAAGGACAGCAATAGTGTCATCGGCTCATAATGTTGAGTTAGGCTACGTTCGGTTAGGACAGCTCAGGTCAGGTTAGGCTGTAACACATCCGACCTTTGTGATACACGCTGCTATATGGTGGCTCTCTGCGCTATACTGTGCCATAGTGTACTCACCTTGGCAAAGGGATTCCAGCTCTAGTGGTCTCGGCACGTCAGGTTAGGTAAGAACACGTTTGATTATGTTACGTTTAGAGAGTTTAGGGCGAGGTAGCAATGACTCTTGTGCTATACACGGCTCTTCCGTGGCCTTCTGCTCTCTACTGTGGTCTAATATGCTTCGCTTTGCTCTGGGCGGGCAAAAACTGCGGCCGCGGCATGTTACTTTGGGTTACACTGTACTTTTGTTTGTTCAGGTTATCTTTGGCTTTTGTACCATTCACTGCAATGCGGTCGATTCCTACGCTGTACAGTTTTCTGTTATATTCTGCTTGGCTACGCGGAGGCCAGAAAGAGCGGTCTCTGCACGTTAGGTTGTGTGGAGCTACGTTCGGCTATGTTACGTTCTGTTAGGTTGGGCCAGGATAGCTTTGAATTCTGTGCTATACACCGCGATTCTGTGGGTTCCAGCGATCTACTCTCCTCCAATATGTTCTGATTGGCAATGGGGAGGGTAGCAATAGCGGTATCGGCACATTATATTCACTTATGTTGCGCTCGGTTTTGTTACGTTTGGCTATGTACGGACAGGATAGCTTTGACTTCGGTGCTATGCACTGCTTTTCGGTGTTCTGACTGCGCTCTGCTGTGCTCTAGCATATTCTGCTTGGCCCTGCAGAGGCCAGCAGGAGGCGTCTCAGCATGTTAGGTAGAGTAATGTTACGTTTGGTTACGTTACGTTTGGTTCGGTTAAGACAGGGTTCCATTGACTTTTGTGCTATACACGGATATTCGGTGGATTTCTGCGCTCTAATGAGATATAATATGCTCTGATTCGCCCTGGGGAGAACAGCAATTACGCTCTCGTCACGTTATTTTGAGTTACGTTTGGTTGTTTTTGGTTTGGACATATTAGGTTAGTGTATCTCTCAGTCTTGTGCTCTGGACTGCAATGCGGTGGATTTTTGCGAGCTACTGTGCTCTTGTGATTTGTGTTTGGCCCTATGGGTCGTAGCAGTGGCGTCCTCGGCTCGTTAGATTGAGTTTGGTTACGTTCGGCTATGTTCGGTTACGTAAAATTTGTTAAGCATTGCTTTGACTTTCGTGCTGCACGCTGTAATTAGGTGGATTTCTGCGATAAATTGTGCCATACTATACTTTGCTTGTCTCTAGTGTGGCCGAGAGCAGTGGCCCTCGCACGTTATGTTGAGATACGTTACGTTATGTTTCGTTAGGATGAGTTAGGTCCGGTTAGGATATCTTTGATTCTCGTGCTGTACACTGCAATGCGGTGGAGTTGTGCTCACTTCTGTGCTCAAGTGTATGCTGCTTGGCTATGGGGAGGCCAGGAGTAGTGTTCTCGCCACGTTATGTTGCGATAGGCTAATTTCGCTTATATTACGTGTGGATAACTTCGGACGGGGTTGCTAGGACTTTAATGTTCTACAGTGCGGTTCTGTGTATTTCTGCGCCCTAATCTCCTGTAATATGTGCTGCTTTGGTCTTGGGAGAGCAATAATATTGGTCTCGGCACGCTGGGTTAGCTCTGTTACGTTTGGTTACGTTATGTCTGTGTATGTTTCGAAATGGTAGTTTTGACTCTTGTGCTGTACACTGCTGTTCGTTGGATTTTGGCGCCCTACATTGCTCTGCACAACTCTGCTCGAATCTCGGGATGCCGGCAATAGTCGTCGTGGCGCGTTATGCGGAGATATGTTACGTTTGGTTAGGTTATGTTGGATTAAGTTTGGCTAAGGTAGATGTGACCTTCGAGCTATACTCTGTTGTTCGGTGAACTTCGGCGCTCTACTCGTCTCTACTACACTCTGCTTTTCCCTGTGATACTATGATTCCCTGTGTTCTGCTCTCCTACATTATGTTCTGTTTGGCTCTGTGGAAGACAGCAATAGTGATTGCGCCGCGTTACGTTGAGATAGGTCACGTTAGGCTACGTCATGATTGGCTTGGTTACGATCGGATATCAATGAATTTTGCGCCATACGCTGCTATTCATAGGGCTTCCGCGGTCTACTGTGATCTAGTGTATTCTCCTTGGCACTCGGGAGGGCAGCAATAGTGTTCTCGGCACTTAAGGTTGAGCTAGGTTCCGTTTGGTTATGTTACGATACGTTTGGTTATGACAGGATAGCGTAGAATTTTGTGCTATAAACCGCTAGTCGGAGGGCTTCTACTCCCCACTGTGATCAAGTATGTTCTTCTTGGATATTTGGAGGCCAGCAATATTGGTCTAGGCACGTTAGGCGTAGTTAGGTTACGTTTGGTTATGTTAGGTTTTGCTGAGATTGGCCAGATGACTATGCTTTTCGTGCTGTATACTATCGTTCGGTGAATTTCTGCGGAATGCCATGTTCTACTATAAGTTGCCCGACTCTGGGGTGGCCAGCAATAGTTGTCTTGGCACGTCAGGTTGAGTTTGGTTACGTTTGGTTAGGATAGCTTTGGCTAAGTTCGGTTTGGGTGACTTCGACTTTCGTGATATACACTGGTGTTCGGTGGATTTCTGCGCTCTGATGTGCTCTAATATGCTCTGCCTGGTATGGGGAGGCCAGCAATAATGGCTGCGGCACGTTAGCTTGGGTTATGTTACGCTTGGTTAGGTTAGGTTCGGTTAGGCTTGGTTAGGATGTCTTTGACATTTGGGATGAACGCAGCAATTCAGTCGGTTTCTGCGCCCTAGTGCCCTGTAGTATGTTTTGTTTGCCTCTGGGGATTCCAACAATAGTGCTCTCGGCACGTTATTCTTAGGTACGCCTCGTTTGGTTAGGCTAGGTTAGATCATGAAATGTTTCGATATCCTTCACTTTCGCGCTATACACTGCAGTGCGGTGGATTTCAGCGCTCTAATACGCTCAACTATATTCTACTTGGCTATGGGGAGGCCAGGAATACAGGTCTCGGCACGATAGGCATTGTTATGTTGCGTTCGCTTATGTTACGTTTGGTTAGCTTAGGATGGTGTAGCTTTGACTTTTGTGCCATACAGTGCGATTCTATGGATTTCTGCGCCCTACATTCCAGTAATGTGTTCCGCTCCGCTATTGGGAGGCCAGCAATAATGTTCAATGCAGGACATGTTGAGTTATGTGTAGTTTGGTTTTGGTAGGTTATTGTAGGTTCGGTTAGGATAGCTTTGACTTCTGTGCTATACACTGCTGTTCCGTGGATTTCTACGATCTACTGTACCCTAGAATGTTCTGCTTGACTCTGGGGAGGCCTGGAAATATGGTCTCGGCACATTATGTTGAGTTAGGCTATGTTTGGTTAGGTTAGGTAGGGGCATGTTAGGCACCGATACCCTTGAACTTTGTGCTATACAATGCAATGAGGTGAACTTCTTCGCTCGAATGTCTCTATTATATTCTGCGTGGCTCTACCGCAACAGAGGTCGCTGCACGTAATGTTGAGTTAGGCTACATTTGGATATGCCGTGTAAGTCTGGGTTAGGTTTGGTTGGCCATGAGTATTGTGCTATACACCGCTATTAGGAGGGCTTCTGCGCCCTACTGTGCTATAATATATTCTGCTTCGCTATGGGGAGGCCAGCAATTGTGTTCCCGGCACGATAGGTTACGTTCGGTTATTTTACGTTTGACTTGGTTAGGAGAGTATAGATCTGACTATTGTGCTATGCGCTGATGCTCAGTGGACTTCTCCGCTCTGCTGTTCCATAATATGCTCTGCTTTGTTCTGGGATGCCTTCAATAGTGCTCTCGGCACGTAAGATCTAGTTAGGTTACGTTTGGCTAGGTTAGGCGTTTCTGGGTTAGGTTAGAACACCTTTGACTCTTCTGCTGTACATTGCCATTATTTTTACTTCTGCGCTCTTCTCTGCTTTAAAATGTTCTGCTTCGCGATGGGGAAGCCAGCAACAGCTGTCGCGTCAGGCTAAGTTTGGTAATGCTACGTTTGGTTACGATATGTCCGTTCCAGTTACGTATAGATAGCAATGACATACCTGGTATAGACTGATACTGGGGGGATTTCTGCGCTGTACTGAACTCTGCTACACACGGCTCTAATCTGGGGAGGCGAGCAATATTGGTTGCTGCGTGATAGGTTGAGTTATGCTACTTTTGTGTTTGTGTCGATTGGTTAGGTTAGGAGAGGAAGGCTATGAACCTTGTAATATACGCTGTTACTCGGTCGATTCATGCGCCCTACTGCGATCTCATATGTTCAGCTTGGCTATGAGAAAGACAGCAATAGTGGTCTAGGCACGTGATGTTTAGCTAGGCTACATTTGGTTGGGTTAGATTGGGTCCGGTTCCGTTAGAATATCTTCGACTTTTGCGCTTTTCACTGCAACGCCGCGGGTTTCTGTGTTCTGCTGTACTCTAGGCTGTTCTGCTTGGCTCTGGGGAATAGCAAGAGGGGTCTCGGCACGATAGGTTCAGTTATGTTGCGTTTGGTTTTATTACGTTTGGTTACGTTATGCCAGGAGAGCTTTGACTTTTGTGCTATAAACTGCTATTCGGTGAAGTTCTGCATCCTGCTGTGCTCTAATATACTCTGCTTTGCTCTGTGGATGTCTAAAATAGTGGTCTAGGCGCGCTTGGTTCTATACGGTTGCGTTTGGTCATGTTAGGATAGGTTCACTTTGACTTTTGCGCCATACACTGCTCTGCAGTGGATCTCTGCGCTCTGCGTGTCTCTACTATACTCCGATCTACTCTGAGGTTGCCAGCAACTGTGGCCGTGACACGATAGTTTGTGTTAGGTTACGATTGGCTAAGCCAGGATTGGCTGGGTTGGTTTATGATGGGTTTGACTTTTGTGCTGTACACTGCGGTTCGTTGGATTTCTGTGCTCTACTGCGCTCTAATGTGTCCTGCTCGGCTCTGGGGATGCCAGCAATCGTGGTCTCGGCTAGTTAGGTTGAGTTACGGTAAGTTCGTTTGGGTTACGTTTGTTCGGGTTAGGTGTGGTCTGTTTTGACTTTCTTGGCATAGGCTGTTATTCGGTGGATTCCTGCACTCCACTCTACTCTCCTATACTCTGCTCGACTCTGGGGACGTCAGCAATAGTGGTCGCTGCACCTTAGGTATAGTTAGTTTACGTTTGTGTAAGTTACGGTTGGTTAGGTTAGGAAAGGGTATCTTTAATTATTGCGCTAATCACTGCGAGTCTATGGACTTCTGCGGCCTACATTGCTATAATATGTTCTGCTTGGCTCTGAGGAAGGCAGCAATAGTGGTCACGGCACGCTAGGTTGAGTCATGCTATCATTAGCTTTGGCAAGTTAGGATAGGTTTGGTTATGATAGCTTCGACTTTTGTGCTATACACTGCTATGCGATTGATATATGCGATCTCAGTGGGTCTACTAGCACCTGCTTGTGTCGCGGGGGGCCAGCAATAGTGGTCGTGGCACGTTTGGTTGTGTTAAGCTAATTTCTGGTAGGTTGGGTTAGGCTGCTTTTGGTTATGGTGGCTTTGAATTTTGAGCTGTACACTGCTATTCGGTGGATTTCTGCGCCCTGCTGTGCTGTAGTATATTCTGCTTGGCTATTTGTATGCCAGCAGTATAGGTCTCGGCACGTTACCCTGCGTTAGGCTGCGTTTGTTTATGTTACGGTTGCATAGGATAGGATAGGATAGCACAAAGTTTTGTGCTATAAACTTATATACGGTTTACTTCCCCGCTCTAGTGTGCTCCGATACGTTCTGCTCGGTTCTGGGTAGACTAGCAATAGTGGCCTCGACGCGTTAGGCCGCGGTAGGTAATGTTTGTCTTGGCTAGGTTAGGCTAGGTTTGGTTTGTGTAGATTTGACTTTCGTGGTGTACGCTGCTGTTCGGTCGATACCTGCGCTCTGCATTACTCTGCTAGCCTCTGCCTTTCCCCAGGGAGGCCAGCAATAGTGGTCGTGGGACGCTTGGTTGAGTTAGGTTACGTTCGGTTTGGTTCGGGTAGGTATAGTTTGGTTAGGGCAGCTTTGTCATTTGTGTTGTACACTGTTGCTCGATGTGTCTCTGCAATCCGCAGCGCTCTAGTATGATCTGCTTGACTCAGGCGATGTCAGCAATTGTGGTCTCGGCACGTTAGTTCCAGGTATATAACGGTTGGTCATGTTACGTTTGGTTATGTTATGTCAGTTTAGCTTTGACTCTTAAGCTACACATCTCTATTCGGCGGGCTTGTGCGCTCTGGTGTGCTCTAGTATATTCTTCTTGTGTCTATGGAGGCCAGCAATAGTGGTCTCTGCACGCTAGGTTATGTTACGTTGCGTTCGGCTTTGTTACATTTTGGTTGCGCTATGATAGGTTGTCTTTAACTTCTTGCTGTACACCGCTATTCGATCGACTTCTGCGCTCCACATTGCCCTAATGTGTTCGGATTGGCGTTGGAGAGGGCAGCAATAGTGGTCCCGGCACGTTAGGCTGAGATATGCTACGTACGGTTTCCTTATTTTTGATAAGGTTAGGGTAGGATGCCTTTGACTTTTGTGTTGCACACTTCAATGTGGTTGATTACTGCGCTGTACTGTGCTCCAGTAAATTCTATTTGCTTCTGAGAAGGCAAGCAATTGGTTCTCTTACGTTTGGCTATGTCAGGTTAGGGTCGCTTCGTCTATTGTGCTCTTCACTGCGATTCTATTACGTTCTGCGCTCGAATCTGCTCTAATATGTTCTGCTTGTCCCTGAGGAGGGCGACAATAGTTGTCCCGTCACGCTAGGTTGAGCTAGGTTGCCCTTGGCTTTGCTAGGTTGGGATAAACTTGGTTATGATAGCTTTGACTTTTGTGCTATACACTACTACTCGTTTGATATCTGCGATCTGAATTGCTCTGCCAGCATCTGCTTGTTTCCCGGGAGGCCAGCAATAGCGGTCTTGGCATGTTTGGTTGGGATAGGCTACCATCGGTTATGTTATGTAAGGTTAATTTTGGTTAGGATGGTTTTGAGTTTGTTGTGTGCACTGCTGTTTGGTGCATTTGTGCGCTCTCGTGTGGGCTAGTATGCTCTGGTTGTCTTTGTGGAAGTCAGCAATAGAGGTCTAGGCACGTTAGGTCGGACTAGGTTACGTTTGTTATGTTATCCTTTGTTAGGTTAGGCTAGTATAGCTATGACTTTTGTGCTGTACACTGCTATTGGGTGGATTTCTGGGCTCCACTGTGATCTGATATCTTCAGATTGGCACTGGGAAAGATCGCAATAGTGGTCTCGATACCTTATGCTGAGATAGGCTACGTTAGGGTGATTGACCTTAAGTCTGGTTAGGATATGTTATCTGTACCCTTGCGCCTTACGCTTCTACGCCGTGGATTTCTGTTATCTACTGTGTTCTAGCATATTCTGCTTTGCTATGTGGTAGTCAGCAATAGTGGTGTAGGCACGTTGGGTTGAGTTATGTTATGTTTGTTTATGTCATGTTTGGTTAGGTCTGGCTATTGGAGCTTTGACTTTTGTAGTACGCACTGCTATTCGGGGGATTTCTGCGCACAACTGTGATCAAACATGCTATGCTTTGGTCTGCGGAAGCCAACGACTGTGGTCGCAGCTCGTTATGTGAGTTAGGTTTCGTTTGGATAGGTTAGGTCTGTCTTGGTTAGGTAAGGATATCTTTGACCTCTGTGCTGTACACTGGAATGCGGTGGACTTCTGCGCTCTACTGTGCTCCAGTATTTTCTACTTGGCTCTGCGGAAGCCAGTAATTGCGCACTCGGCACCTTAGGTTGACGTAGCATACGTTTCGTTACGTTACGTTGGCTTATGTTATGTTTGGGAGGCTTCGACTTTTCTGCTATACACTGCGAATCTATGTATTCCTGCGCGCTGCTCTCCTCTGGTATGCTCTGCATGACCCTGTGGAGGTCAGCATTACTGGTCGCGGCACGGTAGTTTGAGGAAGATTACGTTCGGTTATATTAGGTGAAGTTGGATTAGGCTATGATAGCATTGACTTTTGTGCCTAACACAGATTACCTATGTACCTCTGTGCTCTACTGTGCTCTATCATATTCCGTTTTCCTCTTGGGTTGCCAGTAGTCGTGGTCGCGCCACGTTAGGCTGAGATATGCTACGCTTGGTTATGGTTCGTTAGGTTAGGTTTGGTGCGGGTACCTTGGCTTTTGCGCTGTTCACAGCAATCCGGTAGATTTCTACGATATACTGTTCTCTAGCAAATTCTGCACGGCTCTGTGAACGGCAGCAACGGTGGTTTCGGCACGTTACCTTTAGTCCTGTTACGTTCGGATATGTTAGGTTAGTTTGGGTCAGGTAAGCATAGCATAGACCTTTCTGCCATACACTTCCATTCAATGGAATTCTGCCCTCTACTCTCCTCTTATATGTTCTACTAGGCGATGTAGAGGCAAGCAATTGTGGTCTAGCCACATTAGGTTCGATTAGCTTCCGTGTGGTTGTGATACGTTTTGTTATGTTGGGACTGGTTAACCTTGACTTTTGTGCTACACACTGATATTCGGTGGAATTCATCGCTCTACATTGCTCTACTATACTCTGGTCGTCCCTGGGGCGGCCAGTAATTGTGGTCTTGGCACTTCAGTTGGAGCTAGGATTCGTTTGGTTATGTTACGTTTGATTTTGGTATGATAGGGTAGCTATGACTCTTGTATTATACACTGCTATTTGGAGGATTTCTGCGCCCCGCTGAGCTGCAATGTACTCTGCTTGGGCCTGGGATGTCAGCATTAGTGGTCTCGGCACGTTAGGTTCGGTTAGGCTACGCTTGGTTATGTTAGGTTGGTCTGAGTTAGGTTAGGATAGCTTTGACTCTTCTGCTATACATAGCCATTCTTTGGACTTCTGCACTCTTCTCTCCTTTAATATACTCTGCTTGGAGGTGGGGACGCCAGCAATTGTGGCCTTGGCAGGTTAGGTTGGATTTGGTTTTGTCCGCTTATGTTACGTTCTGTTATGTCAGGATAGGATAGCTTCGACCTTTACGCCATACACTGCTTCTCGGCGGATTCCTGCGCCTACTCTGCTCTACTATACTCTGCTCGTATCTGGGGATTCCAGCAA